>NW_005320166.1:0-1179 GCF_000412655.1 Myotis brandtii
ACACACACACACACACACACACACACACACATCAAGACTAAAACTCTATAGTTTTAAGTGTTAGAGTCTTCTGATTGCTCATTTAATTACTACAGTAGTCCCATAGGACAAATAATAATGTTATTACCTAAGAAGTAAAAAAAAAATCTAGAAATGGAGAGATTATATAATTTAAAAATATATATTATCAGTATATATCAAATGGCAGATGTAGGTTTTGAACTCAGATCAGTGATGATTCCAATCCTGTGCTTTCATCATTACAACACACTCTCTCCTACTCATTTCATTTGAAATAAAGAATCTTGGCACAATAGACAAAAATGTTTCTGCATGAGTTTTGCCTTATATGTTTCTGTGGGGATACTGTAATAGCCAAACAGCAAAATCAAACACATATTACTATCGCCAGCTTGGTGATGCTAAGATAGTAATCCTATCTCTACAGGACCTCTCATTAAATGATCCCAAGAATCCATAACAACAAACCTAATGGCACACAACATCTGCCTTTAATACTAGGAGTTGGGAGGGCAAAAGCACTTTCCATGATAAATAACATACCATACAGTATTCCAACTGAGCATCAACATTCTGTTCATGGAAAAATTGAACTGAAGAAATAATACTATTCAGTTGTGAATCAACAGTGGAGTCCCAATGGGATATGTTTATGCATCCTTTTTGGATCTGTAGGACTTGAGATTGTTCTCAAAGAGAACATGCAAGGGAACAGAGAAAGGAACACAAAGAGAAACAAATTGGAAGAGATGCAACACTATAAAAACACCCATGAGTCCTGGCTAGTGTGGCTAAAAGGTTAGAGTGTTGGGCATGCACTGGAGGGTCTCTCTCACATATCTCTCTTGATTATGCTCATCTTCTAACATTGATTTCATCCTCCTTTAGTTTTCAGACTATCCAAGTGCTAGACAAAATAAATAAAAAATACTACCATCAAGAAACATCACAAAAATTCTGATTATTGGAGATAGAAGGAAGTTTCTTGAACAACTGAAGGAGAAAAAATAGCTGTAAATGATCAAGTATCAGAATGGTAAAAAAAATCATCAAAGAAGTAGAAGCTAATTAAAATGAAAACATAAAATTCTATAAAATACATATTAAATATACAATATTTTTATTCATTAAACACATCAAAATACAAATCATAAATAA
>NW_005320167.1:0-1179 GCF_000412655.1 Myotis brandtii
GTAAAAAATCAATAAAATATAAATAAAATAAAATAAAATAAAATTTCTAGGTAAAAAAGATCATTTTGGTTTTTGATATTATTAATTTCTACTATTGCATTGTGATCAGATAATATTGTCTATGCTAATTCTCTTTCTTGGACTATTGGTGGGTTTACTTTGGAGTTTAAGATATGGCCAATTTTCCTGAATGTTCTATGTGCACTTAAAAACAATGTGTTCTATTATTGGCATTCAGAGTTTGATTATTAGATCTACCTTCTTGATTTAGTTGTGTGAGTTTTCTATGTACATGTCAATATTTTGTTTCCATCAACTATCTCAGGTTGAGAAAGATGTGTTAAAGTTATCTATTATTAATTTTTTCCTTCTGTACTTCCTACTATCTTTTTTATTAAATGACTGTGTTATATTAATGTGACTTATATCAGTAGTTGAAATAACTTCATTGTGAATTGTAGCCCTGAGCATCATAAAATGCCCTTCATTGTGTCCTTACTTAGTGCTTAATTAATGGAATGATTTCCATTCCACCATGTTCAATAATATTGTGACCACTGCTTTCTTTTTATTTATTTATTTATTTATTTATTTATATTCTGCCCATTCTTTTATTTTTAATATTTTATTATTTAGTATTTTAATATTATTTTTAATATTTCTTAATCTCTATTTTTAGTGGGTCTCTTCTATACAACATAGTGTTAGATTTTACTTTTTTAGCTAATATGATCATTTTTCCTTCTAAGAGGTTAATAAAGTTTACAGTATTAACATTTATTGATAATGTTTCATACAAATATGTATATTAAAATGTAAGTCTTCTTTCACTATATGGTCAGTTTCTCAAAATCTCTTCTCTCTGCCTTTTTTGGGGGGAAGAATGGGAGACTATTGGGAAAGTTTATTTTTGTTCTAATGCTTACCTTTAGGCTAATATCTTTACAAATACAGATATTTGCCATTGCCGATTGGTTCTCAATTATGAGCAATATTGAAATAACTTTGCTAGTAACACATCAGCTCCCTCTCTCCCAGCATCTAATTTGAAATAATATTTAATCCCAGGTAATACTTGTAATCAGTGAGTTTATCTTGCTTTCTATGCACTCTCTGTATCCTTCTAATCCCTCCCAGTTTTTCCACAGTTCTGTCCCTGCATTGTCAGAGCAGGTAGTC
>NW_005320168.1:0-1179 GCF_000412655.1 Myotis brandtii
TTGAAATAGCAGGAGCTGTCGGTGGAGAGACCAGATGCTGTTGGGCCTTGGCACTGCTCCACCAGTTGGAGCCATGATTTTTGGCAAGTCACTCTCTCCCCTCGCCCCCAAAGTGAGTGGTCTGGCGTGATGGTCTCTAGGGTCCTGTTTGCTCTAACACTCTATAATCCTAAATTTCATTTACTCTTTCCATAAGGCACTACAAAATGAGGACATAGTCAACGATGTCAGAGGCTAAAGGGAGATAGGATAAAATAAAGAATAAAAGGTGTCCACTGATTTGGGCACTTGGTGAGTGGCATGCTTGGGGTGGAAGAACATGCTGAATTGAAGGATAAATAGAAAGTAAGTGGAAACGGACTGCAAAGGAGAAAAAGACACAGAGTGGCAGAAAGGGCTAAGAGGAGTCTGGTGAAATTAGGGAAAACAGAAACAATAAAAATATAAAACATACCTCATATAAGATCATGTAAAAGCAATTCAAGTGGTCAGATGCTATTTAGCTTGTAGGATACTTTTTGGTTTTTAGAAAAATACCCACCAGTATTGAATATAAATTGGGGTTCCTGAATGTTTCTGTTTTTGTTTTAGGATGACCTGGTGAGAAGAATCTGACGCTGATGGAAGAGAGGGAAGATTAATTGTGCTCAACGGAAGGATGACAGAGTCTTTCTTCTTATCCCCCAAAGTTCTAGCCTTCAAGAAATAGAAGTTCCTGGACATAGCAGATGCCAGGAGATATAGGGGAAGAGCATGCCATTGGAATGTGACAAACCTGGGTTTTTAAACATAGCCATGGGAACAGTGTCGAGTAGACTTATGGGCACTTGGGGAAGACTCATGACTTAGCCCTTCTTTAATACTTTAAAAACATGTAGTCAACACATATTTATGGGCAAAGCTGATGAGGGGAGGGTTAAGAAGGAGGACACTGGAGGCTGTGTCTCAACTCTAACCCTACACATGTGTCCCTCATCAGCAAAGTAAAGGCTGACACTTACTCAGACTGTCTCATCATAAAAAGAAGTTTATTAGGTTTCTTAGAAGTCTTACCTTCTACCTCAAATGATTTTTCAAAGTCTTATGTTCCAGTAGTCTACCTGAGGATAAATTTGTGTGTGTGTATGTGCGCTCGCGCGCACGTGTGTATATATGTGTGTGTGTGTGTGTGTGTGTGTG
>NW_005320169.1:0-1179 GCF_000412655.1 Myotis brandtii
AGAACATAAAATGTATAATACTGACTGACAATGAATGAGGCAGGAGCAGTAGATTGGAGGAAGGTCGCAGAGGATGACCTTTTATGCCTTGAGAAGGAGCTTGGACTTACCTATAAGACAAAGGATCCACTGAAGGGTTTACCTAGGAATATGATAGGTTTGAGTTTTTTTAGAAATTACTCCAGTAACAAGGTTCAAGATTATTTTAGAACAAAATGGGAAGCAGAGATTAGCTGGCTGTGAGACAACGCAGGTGAGATTGTTTTAGTAGGAAAGCTGGGGAGAGAATGGGTTTGAGAAATGTCAAGACAATAAAACTGGAGAAACAGGTGATGAATTGGATTGATAGAGGGAGGAAGCTAAGTGACTGTTTTTCTCTGCAGGAAGGCTGTGTGGATTGTGATGCCATTGGTTAAGCCATAGAACGTAGGAGGAAAAGGAGATTTTGGTATTAAAATGATGAGCCTCTTTTATAAAAGTCAAAATTGACATGGAAGTCTGTGCTATAAGAAGAAATATATTTGGTCTTTACCCCCAGTTTCTGGCAGGGAGCTCTTAAAATTGGAATTTCATGAGTGATTGGACTGTCTTTTGTTTTTCATAAATAACCTCTTTCAATCACACCTGAGTGTATGCTAACGAAGTGATTTAGGGGTAAGCCCCTAAATAGCCTCAAGATGGGGTTGGTCACCTGAAAAGCCAAGTGTTTACAGGTTGGGAGCTTTCAGCCCCACCCCTACCTTCCTGGGATGGGAGGTGGCCTGGAGATTAAATGCTATAAAAACGCTTGAACAAGATTTGATGAGCTTCCAGATAGGTGAACAAATGAAAGTGCCCGGAGGATAATGCATCCAAAGGCATGAATGCTCCACAAACCCACATACCTTTCCCTATAGCAGTCTCTCCCATCTGACTGCTCTTGAGTTGTAGTCTTTATGATTAACTGGAAAACGTAAATTAAGCATTTCCATAAAATCTGTGAGTCATTCTAGCAAATTATCAAACCTGATGAGGGTGGGGAAGGTCATGGGAGCCCCTGATTTATAGTCTGTTGGCCTGGGACTTGCAGCTGGTGTCTGAAGTGGAGGCAGTCTGTGGGACTGAGCCCTGAACCTGTGGGGTCTGTGCTAACTCCAGGTAGTGAATTGAATTGAATTGAATTGAATTGAATTGAACTGA
>NW_005320170.1:0-1179 GCF_000412655.1 Myotis brandtii
GGTGGGAGTCAGTCAACATGCTATAATCAAAGAATTATCTAGTACTTTAAAAGCTAGTGTTGTAGCAAGCTTTATGATAGTTTTCAAATTATCCTGCAGTAAGTCATTGGCTGATACTGAATACTGCATGTTAAAGACAGAGTTAGACCTCTAAAGATACTCAGAGCTTATAGATCACCTTATAGAAATGTAATCCAAACTGTACTGGACAAGTGGCATGCTTCTTTATGCCTCTCTAGGACTATTCTATGGGCCCCTCAGAGAAGGTGAAAACATGAATAAGTTTTGAAATGGTTGGGCAATCCATTTTACCCACTCAATAATCACTGTTCAGAATTCACTCCAGGCAAATTTTTAGAATGGACAGAATTTGTCTCTTCTTTTCCCATTTTCTTTTCTTTATGCTTTTTCTTCTCTTCACTCTTTCAGGTAACCAAAGCCCGCCTGCAGGCCTCTTGCCTCTATAAGGCCAGGGACCTTATCAGTCATTCACACCTTGGTATGATTGGGTTTCCAACAATGATTTATCTTCCCCACCTCCCCTCATCTCTTGCCTTAAAATCTCATCGTTCACCTGTGCTGTCTCCTCCATTATACTTTCTCCCAAGGTGTTTTCATTTGAAATTTTTTTCTCTTGGTAAAACGAAAGGACTTTTCCCCAGTTAAAGGAATTTTAGAAAACTAAGAAATATTTGGCAGGCCCCCAAAATTCCCTACACTTATTCCATTTAATGGGTCTTTTTAGTCTGTAGGAAAGCCCAGTCACACTGACACTAAGGTAATTAAGATTATTGGAGTGAAGTGGGCAAAAATATCCAATAACAAAAATAAGCAAAGATACTATAAGAAGCAACCAGATAAATAAATCTAGGTGTGACATTCTAGAGGACAACTGGCCCAGATACAACAATTCAGTTTCATGAAAAAAGGAGACTATTTTGGATCAGATACTAACAAATGTTTCCTATAAAGTCCAGATAGTAAATATTTTAGACTTTGTGTGCCATACCGTCTCTGTCACAACTACTCAAATCTGCCTTTATAGGGTAATAGCAGCCATAGACAGAACTTAAATAAATGAGTGTCTGTGTTTCCATAAAACTTTATTTACAAAAACAGGCAGCCTAGAATTGTCCTGCTGCCCTTGTTCTAGAGCAGTGGTTCTCAACCTTCTGGCCC
>NW_005320171.1:0-1179 GCF_000412655.1 Myotis brandtii
GGGGGGGGGGGGGGGGAGCTCTCTCTCCATCTCCCTGCTGGTACTGTGTGTGTCTCAGGGGAGCGCGCCTCACCCTGCCCCCCTTCTCCTGGAGCAGGCACATCTGGTGGCCTGCACCGCGCACAGGAGCCCAGGTCTGGGGGGTGCCTCAGGGATGTGTGGGTGCACGCTCCTCCCCTCCCCCCCAGCGTGCCTCCGCACAGGCACTGTCGGAGGACAACTGGTATTAGTCACCACTCGGGGTGTCTGCACACACAGAGTCCCCCGGGGGAGCCCCAACATTGACTCAGCGTCCCCCCTTCCCCTCCCCATGTTGTCAGAGCAGCAGCGAGGCTCCGGGTGAGGCTGCTTAAGGAAATGGGTCCCAGCCCCCACCCCTCCTTGGCACCTGGGAGTGGAAAGACCCTGATGGGTCTGGTGCCATCTGGGTGATGGTGCGGAAAAGCCAAGGCCGCCTGGCTTGTCAGAGGTGAGCTCAGAGCGGCTGGCACGTGGCGCTGGTGTTTGGACAGTGTTTTACTCAGCGCCCTTGGGGCCGTGAGGAACGGGCCCAGCTTTCCTTAAATAAAAAGAGGGAACGCGGGACTGTGCAGACTGAGCTGGAAGTGGGGAGAGGGACAGCCGGTCTGGCTGGGCCCTTTGGAGCCCTGCCACCGCCCCCCTCATTTCCCCTGCCCCCCAGCTCAGCTCTCTTCCTGCCCATAGGTTTTCTCTGTTAAGTCCTGGAGCGGGGGGAGGGGGCTGGGTGTCTATGGCCCCACTCCCTCCACACCTTGGCAATTCCTTCAGCTTCACACCCCGCCCCCCTGCTCATCCACTGTGGGTTTTAGTTTTTCTAGATGAGGAATCTGATTGGCAGGCCTCCCAGGTCCTGGACCAACAACCCAACAGTGATGGGCAGCCCAGGCGGCATGTGCCACCTTGAGAGTAAAGAGAGCCACACGGGAGATTTCTCATCACAGAGAATGTAGGACGTAACCCCTGCGTCCCCTTCCAACCCTGAGAATCTTGGGGGCGTTTGAGTCAGCAGAACCAGACACGCTACACGACTCACACATCAGCGCCAACAGCCTGTGAGCCAGCGGGTCGGCGGGGTGGGTCTTGACCTCCCGGATGTCTTGGCCGGAATGTGGCTCAGGAAGGAGTAGACTTGGCCTCCATCGGGACCAATGAGATAGA
>NW_005320172.1:0-1179 GCF_000412655.1 Myotis brandtii
CATCGGGCCTCTAGTAAGTATATAAGTTCTTTGGTTTCAACCTTGAGAGCTCACTCAGGCAAAACAATGATAGAAAAATGATAGCTAATTATTATTCAACCAACCATACTTTATTAAAGTATATATCAAGATAGTAACCACCAAGAAAAGTCATGAGGAATTCCAAAATCCAAGCAAGTTCTATGCTCCCCCAGAGTTTTATCAGCCATGGTATTTTAGCTGGCTTCAACTCCTCTAAGGCAATTGGGGGGGCTAAAAAGTAATACATAGTATTTACCTTCTCGTCTACAAAACTGTGTGTTAAATAGGTCCTTGAGGTGTGATATACAAAAGCCAGTATCTGATGGCTAGTTACATTTGATGGGAAGCTGTGAGTAACTAGCTTCATAAATGGTTTTTCTATTAATCTAGGTAATGGAATCACTTGTTCAATTCTCACTGCTAGTGCGAAGGTTATTTTTTTACCTCTCTTTACCATGAACATTTTCTGCAGGATGGCTTTGGCATTTCAATGTCCAATTCTCCTTTATGGGAATATACATTCTGGGCAAGTTTATCGAGGTTTCTCCCAGAAGAAGGATGTACGATATTTCTCTGCTCATCATGTTAAATTTATACCGAAAAACAGAATACTATCATCCAGTCCCAATTTGCCTATGTCTCCCATCATTTCCCATCTATCACTCTCAACTCTAAGCAACCCTTTCTTTGCCTCAACTATATCCTGATCCTTCACTGGGGCTCTTCCCCTAGTCCTAGATGCCCTCCACACTCGGCATCAACCCAAAACATTAATTTTCATCCCCAATTCAAACACTTCCACAAAGCCTTCTGCAAGGAATTGTGTGTTTCCCACAAAACAAAACGTTTCTCAGGAGTCGACAATTCGTCATAGGCATCCCTCAGAATGTGCCTCTCGGTACTGGCTCTAAAAGTATTCGAACTGAATCTGCCCAGATCTCATAAATTACCATAAAAGTGTTTTTCCCCAAAATTGGATACCAGCTTAAATTCTTCTTTTCTTTTCTTTTTTTTTCATCCTAAGAGCACAGAACACCCCCTATCCGTCGCTGCCTAGCTTGTTGGCTGAAAGCTAGCAGATCATCCAATTTTGCTTCATCTGTAACCTGCAACGCTGTCATCCCAGACCCTGACCATCAGAGCACATAACCCTCCAGC
>NW_005320173.1:0-1179 GCF_000412655.1 Myotis brandtii
TTTTTTTAGTCCTTTTCTATTTCACTTTCCTTCAATAAAGTCTTTATTTTGACAACGTAGAAAGTTTACACAAAAGGACTGTAATGGAAAAAGTATAATAATCCTTAAATTCACTTTCTAGGACAAGTTTACTTGTTACAAAAGAAGGTAGAAAGTTGGCAATTTTCCTCACATTTGAACTAACCATAAACAAGCAGGGCTTTACAAAACTATCATGGAGATTGAATAAGTTTGGTTACTTGAATAGAACTCTAGCTTTTAATGGGATTAAAGTAGAAACTACATTAAACATCCAAAATTCATTTCTGACTCTCACCCAAAAAATACAGTTCCATTCAATGTAATAGCTCTTATCTTGATAAAAATTTGTACACTAAATTGATTTTTCTACCTGCACAGAATGGGTTACAGAATTGTTAGAGAAGAGACCAGTATTTGATGATAACAATATTTATCAGATGTTTTCCTTGGTGTAACCAAATGTGCTTTAAAACCTATTAGCTTAAGGATCCTAGAAAAGGCACTGTAGCAGTTTACCCCTAATTCCTTGGATCACTAGACATCACCCACCAAAAATAGGCCATTACTCAGTGTGTGATTCTAGGAATCCCCAAAGTAGAAGTATCTCACAAAAATCCAAATTGCATCCTGGTGGCCTACAGTTCTACAACCTTTCATTCCTTTATCATCCCATTGCTTTTTTTGTCCACATCACTTCTCTTCTGTATCCATCCACCTGCAGTGACCTGCTATGTGAATAGTGCTTTCTGTGAGCAGACTCTAGCATCACTTGACCTCAGATAACCTTGGGAAAACCATTTCTTCTGCAGTTCCCACTCCAAGTTCATCACCATCTCTGCCTGCTTCAGTTCCCTGAGTTTTACTTTTTATTTCTGGAAGATAGGAAAATAGATTCCCTTCAGCATGTTCAACTTAGAAATGGAGATTACAGAGCAGAGTTCTTTGGTCTCTCAGTGACACGTCCTTTTAATCTTATCACCCAGTCTTCTCCTTTCCAAGATTGCCTAGGTGAGAATGCTGACAGGTTAATGAGCAGCCTTACATTCTACCCAAATGGCTGCTTCATTCTACCTCATGGCCCTCTGAGTCTTGCCCACCACACCAGGGTCTTTTGTCATAAATAGGCACATTTTTTCTAAGGTACTCATTATTTTCCCC
>NW_005320174.1:0-1179 GCF_000412655.1 Myotis brandtii
TCTGGCATAGGCACGTCTCATTCCTCCCTCTGATCCAGGTGTATAATCCGATGGACACAGCTACTAGTATGTGTGCTTAGGAATCTTTGCGAAATAGCAGGAGGGAGCTACCTCCACTGGATTAATAAGCAACAGCAGCCTAAATTGACAACCTACAGATGCATGCTCCTGGTCTGAGGATGACACTTGAGTAGCAATGTTAGAGCCGAACAGTGTGGCTATCACCTGAGAGCTCATTAGAAATGTAGACAGACTCCCAGGCCCCACCCCTAAGCTGCTGAATCAAACTCTGCATTTGTATGTACATTGAAGTCTGAGAAGCACTGGTCTATGATACCCTCTGTCCTGTCGAAGAAAACCTCCCCAGTGTTAGGACCCGATCCTTTCCTCTATGAGTCCTGAACCCAGCACAAGGCATGGCACACAGTGGGAGCTCTAAAGCTGTCCAAGGAATAAATGAATAAGTGAACCACCTACTTTGTCAATGGATGGGGAAGAACAACTCATGTGGGCTACTCGCATTCAACTACTGTGATATCGTTGGTCCAAGAGTGACTGAAGAAGTGTACACACTTCATTCCGTCACCAGGCGTACTTCAGGCTCTTTGCTACTTGGTTTGCATCTGGTGTCCCTGAGATATCCGTTGCTTCAACAGTCCATTAATCAATCCATTGATGTGTATTGAGTTGCCAGGAACTCCACTGAGCATGTGACCATGAGAAGGCAGGAATTCTTTATGACATATGGAGAAAATGGCATTTACTTCTCTAGGGGAGAGGATGGGAAGTAACTTGTTTTCTGGATTGCTAAATGTCTCGTGCCAATAGGAAGAATTGTTCTGGGATGACTTTCTGTTCCCCATGGACTATTTTCGCCCAAGATAAGGATGAATAATTGTAATAAAAGTTTCCAGGAACTATAGTGAATGTTTTACATGAATTATCCAATTCGATCCCAGTACACCCAATTGCATTTTGCATATGTGGATACTGAAACCTAAATGGCAAAAGCAGAATCTGGCGAAAACAAGTGTTTCTCATTCTGAAGCTCATGTTCCTAACCACTGCCTAATGCTGATGTTAAAGTTAGTAATATATTTCATGTTATTCTTGGTTTCTCATAACAGGGATAAAAACATAAATGTATAACAGGGACAAAATGATCACTATCTGTTCTTG
>NW_005320175.1:0-1179 GCF_000412655.1 Myotis brandtii
CGGTTGTAGCCATAGGGGTTAGGAAACACTTGTAAAATAAAGCCACTTCTTCACTCCCCAAAGCTCATAGAATTGTACGAGCTGCATCAGTGAGATTTCTGCCAAGAGCCATGTGGCTTACCAACACAGACATGGGTGGATTAGTATTAAAAGAGAAAACTGCATCTTATAAGGACTAGTCACAATGTTGGTACCATATTATCGGTAACATAAATCACTGCATAGTTGAGTATTTTCCTGAGAATCAGTAATTTTCCGGGGTGACAGTAATTGATGAGCTTACAGTGGACTTTTTACGATCAATAGCAAAAAGATCAATCAATCTAACTTTGGTTAATAGTTAACATTTTATTTTTTATACGTGGCAGGGCAGCTTTGTTTTTTAATGGTTATATCAGACATTGTAAACTCTGAAAAACTTCTACAGCCGATGCTTAAAGCATAAGCAGATAAATGATTGCTAATTTATTTATTCCTTCATTTATTTATTCCTTCATTTATTTATTAAACATCTGAACTGATCTGGTCCCTGTAATAAATGTAAGATAATCAAAGAAAATGTTTCTTACTCCATCCCACATTGAGAATAATACTAGTTAATATTTTTAGCCAATATATAAAAATATATTGAGACAAACTTATGTTGACTTTAGATATTGTTTTAATATAAATTTAGTGTATTTCCAGGAAATACAATTATAATTTGATTCCTTATGCTCTTGGGATAAGAGCACAAAAATCTACAACTAAGGAGCAGTGAACATTTCTTCAAAACTCCCTTAGGTACCACTAAGTTATTGCCAGAAACTTAGCCCAGTTCCTCATGTACTGTTTGGAAACATCAGTGACAGGCTTGAGAGCATACACTTCCTTCTATGCAATCTTAGCCTTGGACAAGATTCTCGATGGCAGGGAAAAAAGAACTGGAGAGATCAATCATAGGTGGCAAAGCACAAACTGTGCTGGATGAAGTTGACCAGGCAAAAACGACTTTATTCAAGGCCATTGCAGTAGCAGAGAGACCAGAAGGAAGTCTGAACTCGCTCTGCTGAAAGGACAGAGAGCAGAGGGTTTTAAACTCCCAAGTGAGGAACCCAGTTGGCTTTACCCAAAGGAAAAGGAAACCTTCCCCTATTGTTATGACAGAGGGCTCTGAGGGAAGTGAGGCTCCAGCTCCCC
>NW_005320176.1:0-1179 GCF_000412655.1 Myotis brandtii
GTTCTGTCCTCCCGGCACCTGTGAGGTAGATGTTTTAATGTTGCCTTCACCATTGAGGAGAAAGCCCCTTACAGATGAAACCACTGCCTCAAGCTCCCCAGTTCAGGCGAAGCCAGGGCTCATCACAGGCGGGTCCGGGTTCTGCCTACCTATGCTTTTAGAGTAAACAAACCGTTTACCGGGCACTCACTTGAGACTGGCATGCTGCTAGAGAAGGAAGTACAGGTGGATATGATAGAGCTCCAGTCCCAGAGAGCTCTGACTCTTGGGGAAATACCTACTACCTCTGGGAGTTGGGAGTAGGGTGCACCCAGAAGCTCAGGAGAGGGGACCCTCAGGTCAACCGTGGACTGGGGGCTTCTTGAGGAACACTTTGCCCCAACAGAGGAAGAGAGTGGGTCGGCTTGGCCTGACGATTCTGGGGTCTGGAAACGATGGGAACTCGGGAGGGTGGATGCAGCCTCTCGGGGAGGGAAGGTAAGTGCCCTGTGAGTTTGTCTGTGCCAGTGCTGTTGCCAAGCGAGTGTTCCCTGGACCAGTCCTGTCTTCACAATAACTGGTGGGTGTTGGAGATGGCAGAGACGCAGGACCTTCTGAAACATCCCTGTTCTTTGAACGGAAACTTCAAGGTACACTCAGCTATCCTGGCCCAGGCTGGGGAGTCCCTTGAGAGCTCCCTCCGCTCTCTTTCAGGCATAAACAAGATTTGCATAGTTGGGATGGAGAGAGCATGTCGGCTGCTTGTTTGTTCTGGGACCCCTGGCATGCAGCACAGGCTCCCTAGCTTCACCTGTCAGAGATGGTGCTTTTTGTTTCATTAAAAAGCAAACAGAAAGCCCTCTAAGCAATGGCATTAAAGAACATCTGGAAAATAACCCTTCTGCTTTCCCAGGGAAAGTGTCAGTATATCCAAGGGAGGATGGATGAAAGAATGTTTGAAGCAGTCAAGAAAATGGATCAGGCTTCAGGGAAGTTGGCATAAGAAGTAAGAAAAAGAATAACCCCAAACTAAAAAACACATTTGTCTCACAAAAAAACAATAGTTCTGGTGGCTAACTCTTCACAGCTGGCCTGGCTTGGTTTGTTTAGGTCCAAGTCAGCTCTTCTAGAAGAGGAAATGGTAACAGACAAATACTCTTTCTTTTCAGTAGTTCTCAACCTTCCTAATGCCGCAACCCT
>NW_005320177.1:0-1179 GCF_000412655.1 Myotis brandtii
TGGAGGTGGAGGCCATGGGCTTCAAGGAGTTTCTGGCGTCCCTGGTGGTTGCTCATATGTATTTGAGAGTTGGATCTGGGCAGCAAAATCCCACAGACATGAGCAGTCATATGGGGGAGAGTGGGGCTCCCCTCGGCTGTGCATTGGGATTGGGAACAATCTGCCTAGATCTTGAGGGACAGGGACCCCAGGTAACACCCAGATTGCATTGTAGTTGCCATTAGCCTTTGGCATGATTACAGGTGAGGGCAGGTACTAGCTAGAAGCCCTTCTTGCTCCCGTCCAGACACTTTCCACTGCTTCCCAACTGAAAGCATGAGTGTTGCAGTTTCATTTAGAAGCGAGGGCATGAGTACCTTGGGCCTGCTGGTAATTAGTTTAAACCAGAGCATCCCTGGCCAAAAATAATAAAAAGAGAGTCTCCCATCTCTTCATTACACTCGGCTGCAGTGATTGGACAGAGTTTAAACCAGCCTAAGGTGGTGGAATTTTCCTAGCAGGAGGAGAGCAGAGAGAGAGCAGAAAAAGGCCTCTGACTAACGAGTCATCAAGCACTTCAGTGTCTCTCCATTCATTTCCTTTTCTTTCTCTTTTTTCTTTTCCTTCTCCCCACCTTTGGCCTGCTTTCCATCCCTGCCCCCTTTATACTGCACAATATAGGGCTCTGTAAATAAAGGTCCAAAATGCACACAAGCCCACTAAATGGATAGCTGAAGATCGGTTACTTCGACAGGTCAGCTTCAAGGCTGTGGTTATAGCAGTGCCTCTGGGACAGGACACGGGAACAGCCAACAGCTGCCCAGAATGCCCACCTGGGGACACGCTTCTACATCCTGCGTTTGTACTATCTCGTCTAACTACACAGCAGCTCCATCATGGAGGTTCTGGTTTTATGCCCATTTTAGAGATAGTAAGACTTGTAAACACCTATGTAATGGTAAGCTCTGGTCTAAGGACTCTCTACTTTCTAATTCACTTTATTTAATAATCATGTAACAACCCTCTGAAGTTATTATCATCCCATTTTAAAGCTGAGGAAACGGAGGCACAGAGAGGTAAAGGGTTGCCACAATTTCCCAGGCAGCCTGGCCCCTGCATATCTGCTGGCTGCTACCTTACCTCTCCCATCTGGTGGGCTGCTCCCTGCAAACCTGGACCATTTCAGATACCTTAGAGCAG
>NW_005320178.1:0-1179 GCF_000412655.1 Myotis brandtii
TTAAAACTGAGTTAGTAATTGCTCTTATTCCTGTATACTAAACATAAACATGTCACTTCAGAAAATTTATTAACAATGTATTATTTTTAGAAAGTAGAATCAGGATTGACAGTTGGTCAGGAAGCCAGGCCCTTGAGAACACATTTCCTATACCAGTATTCTCTCTATTTCAGCTCCATGTTTTATAAACCTCTACAGTCTGTGCACAGAAAGCCCTCTCAGTAAAGTAAATTCAACCCATTTTCCTTCAGAAAGTCAGGTATCAAGAAACTGTCCCACTGTTCTCAAATCAGCATGTAGCTGAGTAATCCAATCACACAAATGCCAGGTAACGATGCTGCTCCAGGTGATCACTGCCAAGTGTCAGCAGTCATGGGTATGAGTGGTCAGGATGGCCATCTCACATGTATAGGAATCTTGCAGGTAACACTTTAAGAGATACTGGAATGAGTAAGTGTGATGTCCCCTAAACAAAGTTCACAGACAGAATGCCATACACTGGGCATTTTTCAAAGCCAGCTCAAATCGCATCTCCTTTTTACGCATTTCCTGTGCCCTTCCTCTTTCTAGTAAACACGTTTTCTTCTCCCCTTCATTTTTAACCTTCCTTACTTATACATGCTTATCTCCAGCCCTGGTATCTCCAAGTTAGTCTTACATTTCCAATTCTACTACACATCTCCACATGAATGTTCTTCCAGCACCTCAAATGCAATAAATCTAAACACTTATTTTTTACCCCCACCCACAACCCTGCTCTGAGTTCACATTCTCTCAATTATCTAGCCTTAACCTCATCTTTTATTCATCCCTCTCCTCATATCCAATGAATTGTTTATTTCTGTCCAATCTACCTCAGCAACACTTCTCCAATTCTATGTGCACTACCTTAGTTTAAGTCTTCATTCTCTGAAAAACTCTTAGAACATTTCTTTATTGGCCCACTGGTTTCTTTCCCAGTTTAATTTATCCTATGAACTATTAGATACTATAGCCTACAATTCAACTCTGATCATGACATTTCAAGGATCCAAAAAAATTCCAATCTCATAGCTTACTCACTTGGTGGTGCAGTCCAAATTTCCTAGCCAAGCATTAAAAGTTTTCCATGGTTTAGGCCAAACCTAATTTTCCATCTTTATACTTTGTCTTCACACTATTTCCCCTTCTTTTTTTTTT
>NW_005320179.1:0-1180 GCF_000412655.1 Myotis brandtii
TTTTTTTTAAGCACATGGAAACTTATGGCTTTTATATTTATCTTCTGAGTTTCTCTTTATTTTAAAAATCTACTCTGATTTTTCTTTTTCCTCGGCCTGAATTTTTTTATATTGCCTGTATTTTTATTGCCTGTATTTTTCTCTCTTACTTAATGTACTGATGTAAGTCACCACACGCTTTTTGTGGAAAGTGGAGGAATGAATGATTCATGTATAAAACATTGAGAAACAATCTATTTTTATCTCATCACCACTTTTTTATTTTCAAGGCCTAATGTATGTGAAGAGCAGCAGCTGACCGTGGTGGGCCTTCCACGCCCATGTGTCCGAGCATTCACATACACCGTCAAGCTCTGGACACAGGGCTGTGCCGGCCGGAGATGGTGTGTGGGTTATGAAAGAAGGTAACGGTGCTTCCGCTACTCCTTTTGACACTAAAAATCAAAAGCAAAAGCCTCACCTGCATCTAAAGATTTCCCCAATACATTTTAGAAAATCATTATATATTGAAGTAAACACACACAAGATATGAACCTGAACTTGCAGAGTTCTATATTTTCCTTCAGAGACAGGATCTATTATTAATCTACTTTTGGCCTCATTTATGTATGAGGTCCTTTGGGTCTGATGCTATGAATTTTACCACATGACGTGACAGACTATTGAAAGCTGAAGATCAGAAGACGAACGGAAACAAGGAATATTGTGTGGGTTTGCTACATTTAGCAAGACTTGGATCTGGGGTGCCCGCAGTTGTGAAAGACTATCTGATCTGCCCTGGGTTCTCGTCTCACACTTTGAAACCCAGAGCTCCTTTGACTTGAGTATGGCCTTTGAATTAGGATTAACTAGGCAGGTTGGGAGAGGAGAGAAAAAGCAAGTACCTGGTGTTTTCTATGCATCAAGGCTTCCTAGGGCCTTCTGAAAAAAAAGTTTTAAGATAGTTTTATAAAACATCTAGGTACCCCTTAATACAAATAGTTGTTAATGGGGTGTTTTAGGTAAACGAATCAACTGTGTCAGAATTCAAGCTTTTAAAAAAGTATGGCTTCAGATTAATAAATTTATTATTATTATTATTACTACTGTCAAAGGAAAGTTGAGGACATTTATACATAACTGGATTTGCTGTTGTGTAGAGATATCAGAACACTGATAATATAGGACTAAATAAAATATT
>NW_005320180.1:0-1180 GCF_000412655.1 Myotis brandtii
GAAATGCCACTTTATTACTGTGTTTACCTCACTGTTGATATGTTTGACCTATTCTTACATTTCTGTTTTATCTACTAATTTCTATTACTATTCAATGGCATGAAGTACAAACTGATAAAATAATTTTAAAAATTACTGATGGATAATGAATAAAAAGTAAATTACTCAGAAGTTTCACATAGAAACATACAAATAGATAGAAGAACTGAGGGTTAATTCCTGATGCAAAAAATAGTAATTAAATCAATTTAAGTACCTGAAAAATGCTTTCTAAAACAGTAATGAAAGTAAAAATGTTAGCATCTTACCAAAAGGTACATTGCTAAATGGTAGACTGCCCATGTTGGGCTTCCTGACAAGTATAAGTTTATCCCCTGGGTTCTGAGCATCCTCAGAAAACGACTTTTGCTGTGCGTTCACTTGTCAATGCGTGGTGTCTGCAAAAGAACATTTCTTCCTGAAGTCAGTGATTCTATGTCTTTTCATAATTAGATCATTCATCAGTAGAAGGTTAAGCTCAAAAGCAGCGATTTCAGAGAAAATATTTTTTAAAAATTGGAAGTTCTGCCAGTGAAGAGAAATACAGACTTTGTAAGAAAGAAATGCTGAAGCATATACAACAATCACATCAATTCTACCTTCTTCGGTTCATGATTCTGATCTTAGTATAATTCACCAAGTAAAATTTTAATTTAAAACTAAATGCAAGTGTAAGAGTATGAAGTTTACCACTTCACATTTCTTACCATCTGAAAGTGCTTTACTACAAGTAGCATCTTCAATTTGAAAATATTCCTGGAATGTATATCTGATAAATATTTTATCTACTCCATAGTATATGAGCTATGACCAAAAAGACACGAATGATTTCATATGACGTACATTAGCATTAACCGGTTGACAAGGACTTTGGAGTATCCACAACTGTTAATGTTGGACTGGACTCATAAATTATTGTGATTTGTTACAACTCGCGTCATGAAACGTTCTTTTGAGAAACCTACATAACCAGGATCAGTTGTCAACAATCTTCATGACTCCCCACCCGCGCATTTACCATAAACACATTAACCATCTTTTGTACATGAGTCTTGGACCTGATTTCAGATTATCCGAAGTATTGGGTAAAAAGAGCTTTATCAACATTAGCATGGGACTTATCTTGTTCTGTCTTACAACT
>NW_005320181.1:0-1180 GCF_000412655.1 Myotis brandtii
TGTGCTCTCTTGTCACTCAGATAGGTATACCAGAATCAGAATGAAAAAGTCCAAAATCAACAGCTTTGATATTACAGCAGACAAGGAAGCGCTGGGAATAGCTTCCGTAAAGTGCCCTGTTCCCTATTGCATGAAATGTGAACAAATATCAGTACATGGGATGAGCTGCTTCTATTTGTTATCATGTGAAGTAGAAATTGGTCAGGACACCTGAGTAGGATGGAAGCAAGAGGCATTGTACTTCTTCTGAACTCATTATTGAAATGTGTTATTTACTTACACTATGTGATGGAGTTTAGGCCTCGAACTTTCAGTTTAATTTAGAGTTAAGACTCGCTGTACTGAAATTTGAAAATCCAGACTTGGTTTCAGTCCCCATGAGCTCAGTTAAATAATATAAGCTTATCTTATAAAGGCAGAGTTGTTTGTGTTTATTAGGTAGTATCTTCAGTATACATATCTAAAATAAGCTGTTTAGTATACGGTATGGAAATTACACGTTTTTAAAAATTAAAAAGCATTTGTATTCACACTAATAATACAAGTTAATGATCAATGAGTGTTTTAATATTTTGTTGTATTTTTTTCAAATACAAATATTTATTCTGAAAAACAAAATAACCCATGCATAGGAGAGAAGAACCTAGTCTTCTTATCTTTCCAAAGCATACCCGGTGAAGTCACCTAAAACATGTATAGGAGGATGTCACCTTAACATCCATCTCTGGGAATGGTGGAATTATGATACGCCTACTGTGAAGAGCCTCAAAAATCTTTTAAAATAATGAGTTAGGATTTAGATTTTGAAAAAGAAAAAACCTCTAATGCAGAATTCTTTTAAAAGATGACTATAAGGAAAAATAAACCTAGGATACTTTTAACAGAGGATTGTTCATTTTTTGTCAAGGCAATATGATCTCCAGTGGATGATTAAGCAAATTTCAGGTTGTTAATGAGAATAATGAAACAACATAAAATGTGCTCTTAGGTTACATATTACAAATTCCATTACTAACAATAAAACACATTAATTATTACATATGTTGCAATCCTATGGAGGGAAAGGTAAGAAAATATCTTCATTTGTACACAGCTCATTCCATTTCCAAGTATTTCTTGGCATTTTTTGAATGTTTTGTTTTATAGAATACCCACCACCTTATCCAGAGGGGATACATTC
>NW_005320182.1:0-1180 GCF_000412655.1 Myotis brandtii
GGTTGATAGATCCCTACTCCCCTTCCACTCAGTATACACCATCCCCCACTGAAGGAGTGAGGTTTCAGGACATGCCCTCCAACCAGGGACCTCTCATCTAGCTATCCTTCCGGGACAATAGCAGGTGGGAAGGTTTTAACCCCAAAGCGTGTTTTTGTGTCTGTTCTTTGCTGTTGGGCACAACAAAAGAGACAGGAGGTATGTATACTCCAGTCTGTAACTTCTGCAAGAGTCTCCGGCTACCACTGATTGTGAGGGTGAAAGTGGGAGTTATTAAAAGTTTGGAAGGAGTTATAAAAGTTTCCAAAATTTAAACCATGGTCATCCTTCCTCCTGCTAGGATGTGTTCCAAGAGGATTCAGAAGGGTTCTGGAACAAAGCTAAGGAGAAGAGAGTGAATGTTCTGAGCCTGAATGCCATACAACTGTGGGTGGGTTCTTTCTCCAAGACTGACCTCAATTATGCAGGGGTTTTCAGAGGGTCTCCACTATGTGATCCTCCTCTGAGGCCCTTCTAGCTCTGGCATTTTAGAATCTAAAAGGAGAATATTATAAGCTGTGAGGTGAGGCTTGGATTCTGTACAATACAGAACAGGTAGGGAATGTTCCAGAAGGAAGGAAGGGATCGACATGCTCTTGTGCTGCTGCGTCTCTTCCCTTTCATTGGCTCTGGCTCTTAGCTGTACACAGTACTTGGCACAGAGCTGACAATTAACAAACGCTAGTATTTGGATTTGAATCTCACTTTGCACAACACATTAAGCCTCTTTTTAAATGCCCAAAGTGCATCCTTCCCAGGGATTTACAGCTTAATTTCACAAGGGAAAGAACTTCTGCTAATAAACTTGGAGGAGCACTAATTACCAGTAAGAGCTGGATTTTCTGAAGTTATGCATGAAATGTAAATATGCAAAAGGCAAAGACTAATTCCAGTTGGTCCATTATAAATTTAAAAGTTTTTCTATCCTTTCTATGTCCTTTTCTACCTAAAAATGTAAAGCTATGAAAAAACTAAAGTCTGCCCAAATTTTTTGCCAAGCCTTTCTTTTCTCTCTTCCTTTCAAGAACACATGGTTACTTACTTATTTAAAATGACAGAGATAATGGACATAGAGTTTATAATGTGTAAATATGCCTTTAATTTTATCCGTTAATTTTCTGAAGTGCTTTAAATATAGTGA
>NW_005320183.1:0-1180 GCF_000412655.1 Myotis brandtii
CTACTCTTGCACGAATTTTGTGCATTGGGTCTCTAGTATGTGTATTCACCTTAAACTAATACAAAGTTATATGTCAATTATATTTCAATAAAACTGGGGAAAATAAAATAAATCCAGTTAGTATTTTGTTGTTGTTGTTTTCATAAATTCTTATGGCCGGGCCCTGGCAAAATGGAGATGGAGCACTGAACCTATCCAGGGCTTCCTTTTGCCAAGTAATTACATCAGAGGGAGAGGGAGTGAGGTCCTTAGATTGGGCAGTGGAATTGAAGCTGGATAAGGAGAGAAGTAGAACGTAAATGGTCCTGAAGGGAGAAAGGGCAGAGGTTGTACATATTGCACTGTGAGTCTGGAATAGAGGCAGTAGGCAAGAAAGATAGGAGGTGGTTGATGAGGAGTGTGATCCTTGGAATTACCCTTATGAGAGCAAGCAGTCAGTGAATCAAGTTCAGGGGATGAATTGCTGAATAGAGTGGAGGATGAGCTCCTTAGATGAGAGTAGGTTATTGAAACTGTCAAGAAGTGAGATACTGATCTGGATGCTGAAATCTTTGAGGAAGGAGAGAAAGAGAGGAGGAGATGAGGTTATAAAATGTGAAGTTCTTGAAGGAATTTTGTGTCTAGTCACCCGAGGGTCACAGCTTTTCTGTCAGGGTTTTCTGAACCTCACCAACAGGAAGAACCAAGAAAGCCCACCTTTGGTAAGAGATGTGAGTTATTAGCCTTGCCTACCTCCATCCTGTAACCTTGGGAAAGCCTCTCAACCTCTCTAAACTCAGTTTTCTTTCTATGAATTGGATAGATTAGTACCTACCTATAGGGTGGTAATAAAAATAAATTGAGACAACATCTATAAAGAACTTACTATGATGCTTGACACCTGGTAAGCACTCAAAATACATTAGCCATTATCATTATGATTATCTCTGCAGCAAAATTATACTCTCTCTGAAGAAAGTCATCTTATTCCAATCACATTGCCATCCCCCTATGCAGCTAGCATAGTGCTAGGTATTATAAATGTTTGCTAAATTGAATTTCTAAGTCTTACCCATTTTACACCTCAATCAGCAGTTTTGTTTTTGAAAATGGCAGTAAATGATACATTTAAGATATAACTTAGCTTCTATGGCAGCCTTCAGGACCCAGCAGCGGAGCAAAACCTGCTCCGTTAGTTGCC
>NW_005320184.1:0-1180 GCF_000412655.1 Myotis brandtii
AGAGAAAGACAAATACTATATGATTTCACTTATATATGGGATCTAAAGAGCAAAATAAGTGAACATACAAAATAAAAAGAAACTCACAGATACAAAAACAGACTGGTGGTTGCCAGAGGGGAGGGTGGTTGAGGGATGGCTGAAAAAGGTGAAGGGACTGAGAACTAGAAATTTTGGTAGTCAAAAAATAGTCATGGGGATGTAAAGTACAACATAGATAATATAGTCAATCATATTGTAACAACTATATATGGTGCCAGGTGGATACTGGAAATATTGAGGGGAACACTTTGTAAAGGATATGATTGTCTAACAACTATCATGTACACCTAAAACTAACACAAAATAAAATTAAATTTAAACTGCAATTGAAAAAATACAATTTTTTAAAAAGGCATTGCAATATTTTCCTGCCTTGGTCCCTGGGATCACTTGCTCTGGGGGAAGCCGGTCACTCTGCTGTGGGCACTTTCAAGAATGTGTGAAGAGGCCCACATGGGGATGAACTGGGGAATCCCTCCCACTGACATCAGCATCAACTTGCCAGCCATGTAAGTCAGCCTATCAATAAAACCACCAGCCCTAGTCAAGCTTTCGGATGACTAAAGGCCATGCCAACACCTTATCTACAACTTCATGAAGAACCCTCCAAGTCAGACCCCCCCAGCTAAGTCACTCCCAAATGCCTGGCTCCAAGACACTGTGTGATAACACAATGTTATTTTAAGCCACTAAGGTTTGAGGTACTTGGTTACTCAGCTATAAATAACTAGATAGAGAGCTGGGTCTGAGACTGGGCTCCTCCAATTAGCAATGATTTTCCAGTCATATCCCCTTCTTAGTGTCTCAGATTCCTCTTCTGTAAAAGGAGCAACCACAGTTCATCAAATCTTCAGCACCTTCGACTATACAGATGCATCATTATTTCCTAAATCACTAAGACAGGAAAAAGGTGTCATCAAATTTATACATCATCGATTCTAAAATGCATACCAATTTAGAGAAGAAAAATTGTGGGAAGATGCACATCACAGAATCAATGAAATATGGCCTTATACTTGTCCTGCCCACCACACAGAGATGCTACAAGGTTCAATGGCAAAACGGATGAGAAGGCACCTGGAGAGACCTGATGGGCAGCATCCTGAAGCACCAGGACTTGGAAAAGGGAAAGGACATT
>NW_005320185.1:0-1180 GCF_000412655.1 Myotis brandtii
AGAGCCCTAGTCCCTGCCAGATTAAGGGTGTGATTTAATTGCAGCAGTTTTTCTTTGGAATGCTCACCCTGCCTGTGAGGGTATCTGGGCCTCCCCAGGTCACCCCGAGGGATCCAGTGGACCTTTTACACCCGGTGCTAGACTGGAGTTCCCTCTCACAGAGACAGAGGTGGGCAGAAAGGCTGTGCAGCAGACAAGCGAGATGTTTTGGGGACGCAGCAGGATGTAGATGGGGTGGCTGCTCTTTGTTCATTCATGGTGGCAGCCCGCCGGGCCGCCTGGCCAACAGTGCCCTGTGTTTGCTCCTTTGTTGTTCCGTGCCATGTGGTGCCAGCAATATGCTGGCAGCTGATACCGTCAGCAGGTGCCCCTAAAATCCCCAGTAGCCCTGGGAAGACAGGAGGAAATAAAGTTTGTGGCCACACAGGGCCTTGTGCCACCATTTCACAGGGACTTGGCTTCTGTGATTTGTTTATTATTTTTAAGCCAAAGGGTGTCACCCTTCTCTTTGTGGTTCTTTGAAGACAGCAAAGCCTCACTGCTTTTCTCTGTTCCTCAGAAGGGTCATGTGTGCAAGATAAATAACCCCAAGATAATGAGAGGGAGCTGGACTGACTTGAAAAGGCCACGTTTGGAATAAAACAAGTGAATAGCGCTGTCCAAGCAAAGCAGGAAAGATAAGTTTTCATTTTAAGAAATAGCTGCTATCATTTACAAACATGAAGTGATGTGTGTAGTTCTTGGTGTGTGCAGTGTGTTACTCTTCAAGGATGCATGATGTTGACACACAGACCATAAGAAAGGCTGCATGCAGGATCCGGCCACAATAAGCACACCGAAGTCATTGAGTACATGACCAGCAAACTCTTCCTATTTACCTACATGTCTTGGCCTTGTTTTATCAGTAAAAACTATGGTAGTTCATAATAAGAGTACCTTCGGGCATATCTGTGATAGGCAGGGACTTCTTCTGGAAGATAATGACGAGGTTGAAAGCACTTTCAACCATCCTCAGTTTAATCCTGTCTCCACATTTATTTCTATGGAATGGAGTCATCTTTCAATCAAACTCTGGTCTATCAAAGGATAGCATTTCTTCTTTCCTCTAAATTTCATTAAGTGATTGGTTCTGAGAGAAAAGATTCTTTACATCAAAGTACTTAGGATGACTTACCCAATG
>NW_005320186.1:0-1180 GCF_000412655.1 Myotis brandtii
TCCTCTCTCTAAAATCAATAAAGACCTATTTTTAAAAATCTATTCTTAAAAAAAAGTTGCACCCAAGTTCCTCCCAATGGGCTTAGATCTGGCCCCTTTTGTTTTCTGAATACAGGAATGTGGCTCCAGTTAAGAGCCTTGTCCATTAGCTCAGGCATCCAGCATCTTCTTCGGTTAAATAAACATTTTCACTGTGAATTTGTAACGATGTACTAGGATATAAGCTCCATGAGGTCATGGATATCTTTTGTCTGTTTTGTTCACCAATATAACTTCCGTATCTAGAATGATTTCTGACACACAGAAGGTGCTCAGGAAGTATTTGTTAGGATAATGAATACTGTTCCTGTCAGCAGTTGCAGAAATTAATCTGTCCAATCATTGCTATTATTAACAACTGCCACTTTCCACATGAACAGTGAAATTCGGTCCATACCACATCTCTAATTCTCTCAACAAAATCATGAGGCAGGTCTGATTATTCCAGTTTACAGATGAGCAAGCCTCATATTCTAAGACCCAGTGAAGTTAACAAATTGCCCAAGGCCACATAACTGCTAAGTGACACCACTGGGATCTAAGTCTGAGGTTGGTTCTAACCCTGAGCTGGGCTGCAATCCAGGCACTCCTGAGCCTTCCTGGGGGAGGCAGAGCATCTCCTTTCCCTCTGATGGAGCCCCAAAGGAGACGGCGAGGAGCACAAAGGAAAGGCTGGCAGTAAAAAACAATAGGGCTGAAGGAAGTTCATTGTCAATAACTGCCGAAAATTCATGACACTAATTAAGAAAAATGCTGCTTGTTCTGCCAAAAGCTCTATCTTCTTGCAGAGATCAATAAATCAGAAATAATTATTTACCTTGCCTAGGCTGCTTCCCTCTTCTACTGCCTTATTTTCCCCCTCCTTTCTTTATATAATGCGCAAGTTGATGAAGGAGCCTCATTTTCACTAATGAAAGAAACTTAATTTTGTTGGCACCATAGCCCTCATTAAGAAGAGCAAAATCCACTTAGTGGTGACTTCTGCTGCTTTCCATTTGTCCAAACCAGGGCCCACGATCAGCAGAAGGCCAGTTTGGGCATGAAATTTAAGTTTCCTTTCAATCCATTGCTATTGTTTTAGGAAAGACATTGCATGATAGATGGGAACGGTCACTAAAAATGGCAACGGCCCTCTCCTCAC
>NW_005320187.1:0-1180 GCF_000412655.1 Myotis brandtii
GTGAGGGCATCACGGCGTGACGACCACATAGGCTTTTGTTAGTATAGATTTTAATTTTATTTTTTTAATATTTTTATTGTTGACCGTATTGCAGATGTCTCCCATCCCCCCCTTTACCTCCTCTGCCCAGTCCCTACCCACCCCACCCCCAGGTCTTCACCACCCTATTGTCCATGTCTATGGGCTGTGTGTAAAAGTACATAAGTTCTCTGCAGCTTCTTAATCGAAAGGATCCTAACTGGTGTTCAGCATGAGCGTCTGGATTGCATAATAACAGGCATGCCAGGTGGTGGGAGGCAAACGCAAGAGAAGTCATCATATAGCTCTTTGGATTGATTTTGTAGCTAAACCATGAGTTCGGTCAGTTGCATGCATCTGATTTGACCACATAATGTGGACACATTTGCCCTTCTGTGTGTTCAATGATAAAAGTTCTTTTGCTTATTTGCAATAGGAAAATGCATGGTATACTTGTGCATGGTGTACTGACCCCTACTACCCTTCATTCTGTCCTTCAGTCGGTGGGACAACTAAGTACTGATCACCTACTATGTGCCCTTGGGGATTTTACAACCAATAGAGGGGAGTACTCCTTATATCCAAAATGAAGAGTGTTGGGGGAGGACTTACCCTGAGAGGTCCCAAGAGAGGAACCAAGTCAGATGGGGAGGGTGAACAAGGAGAGGGAGGAAGCCTCATAAAGGCAGAGGGAAGTGTGTTTTGGAACAAGGTTCAGACACTGGAGAAAACCTGTAATCAGCCACACTGAGCCACCTCCCTCTGTAAAAGGTGGGATGGTTGGGACCTATGGTAGCAGGAGAGAGGAATGGTCTACTCCTGGAGAGCCTTATTTGCCAAACTAGGAAGGTTAGACTTCGACCTACAAGCAGAGAAGAGCCCTTGAAGAGTCTGACGCAGAGGAATAACAGGATCAGATTTGCATGTCAGATGGGGAGGGGCCAGGACTAGGGGCAGGGAGACCAGCTGGGGAGGATGCCACTGCAGTCAGAGTGAACACCAATGGCAGCCTGGACTAGCGAAAGAGCAGTGGGCAGGGAGAGGAAAAAACAGAGAAAGACTCTGAGGAAGAACAATCAATAGGACTTGGTGATTGACAGTATCTTCGCTGGGGGAGGCAGCTGGTAGTAATAGCTAATGCTTACTGAGTACTCACTATGTA
>NW_005320188.1:0-1180 GCF_000412655.1 Myotis brandtii
CTTCCACAAAATGCCATGTGCGGGCGCGCATGTACAGAGTGGAGAACAGCGCAGAGTAGAGTAACACCGGAGATTCGGGTAAGGTGAAGTAGGTGCCTACCATATTGTTTGCATTCAAAGTAAGTGAAATGAGATCCACTGCACATGTTGAAAGCCTATCCTCATTTAGTACTGAAAAGTTGTATACCCATGAAATGTCCGCATTACGCTCATGTATTTCAGATAGGGTCAAATCTCTGTCTCCACCTCAGTGAGAGCAGAGAACGGAATAAGATAAAATGGCAGATTACATCAACTAATTCTAAATTAATACATATTGTGTGTGTGTATATATATATTTTTGCATTTAGAAACATCTAATGTCTTGAAAATTTGTTCCCAGACAACAAAGTGGTTCTATGGAGAACCCTCGGAGAGGCCCAGGAAGTGTCCTTTTATTCCATTCTCATCTTGCCTTTCCATCCATAACTTCCTTCCATCAGATTTCATTCTGGCATTTGCTGGTTAACTCCTCAAAGGGATGCACAAAAAAAAGTTTTCTCAAACTTTCTGTGATGGTAGTAATATGTTAAAAATTGCAATTCCCCTTCATTGTTCTGTGCAAAATATGAAATAACAAAGAGAAGCAGGAGATGTCAAATAGCTCAGTCATTGGTATCCACCCATGCCTTCCTCTGTGTGGCCAGAGCAGGACTCGGATTGTAATTCTTTATCTGTAGCTCCAAATCCAAAAAGCTCTAAAAAACAAAAATGTTTTCATGGCTGATTAGGCAGCAATACCAAACTAAACCTGAACTCATGTGGCCACAAAATCTGACCTGAGCTGATGAAAGGCTATTTATAATCTGCATTTCACTTGGTGTGAATAGTCGTCACACGGTTTGCTGAAGAAATATTAATGTGTTTGACACCGCTTGGGGTGTTGCATAATATACTGAATCTGCACTTTGTTGCCTGTTTAAATGTTTCCTTTAAAAATGTATTTTGAGACTTGTAGATACACACGCAGTTGTAAGAAATAATAAATGTAATATTATCACACACCTAATTTTCCTCAGTTGTAACATTTTGCACGATTATAAGTATAATATCACAACCAGAAAGTTGAGATTGATACAATCCATTGACCTTATTTGGATTTCACCAATTTCACTCACTTGTGTGTGTGTGTGTGTGTGTG
>NW_005320189.1:0-1180 GCF_000412655.1 Myotis brandtii
AATAAAATATAGCTTGAAATACTGAAAACTTTAGTTCTCTATGCATGTAAAAAATCATCTTTTGTACCCCCAACAGCTTCATTTCTTTCATATAGCAATAAAGCTTTTCAGTGAGGTTGCAATTAGTTTGGGAGATAGACAAGTTATCCAACTGTGTGGAGTGCTCTGATAGATGTGTACACAGAGTGCTTTAGGGGCAGAAATGAAAAATAATTATCCGCAGTCAGAGCGTGTGGGTGGCAATGGCTAGACAGAGAGGGCAGCTCTGGGAATGGCCTGATCCCCGGGTGAAGTTAAAATCTAAAGAATGAACAGCAGTTATTCTAATGGAACAATGTGGGAGACAGTTTTTCTAGCCATCAATGTCTCCCATCAGAACTCCTGCGTCTCTCACTAAATTGTAGTGGTGGATTGTGGGCTTGGAAAATATCTGTGGGAAGATGCTGAAAAGCCACTGGGGCTCATGACAAGTTTGGACAATATGAAACTGTCACATAATTTATAAAAAATCGTTTCTTTGATGAATCTGACCAGATCAAGCAATGTGTGACTAATACGATGCTGGGAGATTGGCGGGGAAATAAGACATCCGCCCCGGTAAAGGGGTGGGAAATGATGGTCCATCATTTTCAGAAATATGACAGGCCTTTTCACATCGCTGAATTCTCATTACCCACCTGACATTCTTTCAGGACTAATGTACCTGATGGAAGAATGGAGATGAAGACTTGTTCTAAAGACAAAGGAGACTGACACTTATCAGAGAGAAGCTAAACAAATAGTCTGACTCCATTAGAGAAGGTTGTGCATTTCTATTGTAAATACTTTCTGGAGATGGAATGTACGTTCATAAAACGACTGCATAGCACAGGGCCTGAGATGTTTTCCTTTAGGATGGTATAAGGCAACTCATTTATCATATTAGGAAGCTTCATGGAGACTGCAACATTTTAATGTACTGACTACTTGCTTGGGACTTTGTGATATTGCAAATAATGGCACAGAAGGCTGAATTGTAAATGGGAGACATCCATAGATTATCTTGTACATTTCCTGCATATTTGCACCTAAGATCTCAGAAATGGCATTTCACAACTGACTCAAAAATGAAGGCTAAAAATTGGAAATTTACCATTATTTTTAACGATCAGAACTTGCAACCTAGGTAATTGCCCTGACT
>NW_005320190.1:0-1180 GCF_000412655.1 Myotis brandtii
TAAAGATATAGAATTTGAATCTATATCTAGGAAGGTTAATAGTCATTTGTGAGTAGAAAAATAAAATAATTGACTATTTTTTAAATACATTTTTTCCTATAGTAAAAAAATCTGGTAGAAAATGTTTTATTTAAATTAATGGAAAAATATTTTATTTCTAAAGAGTTCTGTAAAATTTACACAAAATTATTGATATCTTTAAGATTTTTTAAAAGTTATTTTAAAGAAACCAGGCAAGTACGCTGCCCAAAATGTAGGACCTGGACAACTCCTTGACATCTGCAGACTTACTGCCTTTTATTTTTGTTGTTCTTATTTTTTACTAAAATGTCTGTACAGATACCGATTTAATAGCTCTCTGTGAACATATCAAGAAATACTTAAGGGTACATTTTCATCTCTTTATCATAATTTTATGAGATCAGTGGGTGTTTTGCTCTAGACTTTCATTAACAGCTTGTACAATATGAAAAATATCTTTATATCTTTTTAAAAATTTCATGAGTTATAGCTTTTAAGGCCAAGTGCCTAGATGGAACATCCAAGACGAAAGGTGGAGATAATGTTCAGTGGACTGGAAGCCTGAGAGTGTTGCCAAGTCAAATTTGAGTTGTACATCCAGACCGTTAAAAGGTGGCATTAAAGAGAAAAGGAGATGGAATGTGCTGGATTAGGAAAGCTCAGATCCAACTAGGAAGGACAGTTGTTGGACATTTCAAACTAAAACATGCTGAAAAATAGTAACAGGTTCTAAAAAAATCCAACATTAGGTAGCACAAGAATCTGAATTTGGAGTAATGAAAGATCTGGTGTGGTAGCAGGTTGCAGAAGCCTGGGATAAATTTGAGGGAACATTTTGAACAAAGTAACAAAGCATGCAGGTTTTAACAATTTGCTTTCGTTTCAATATACAATTGATAGCTGGTAAACTAGTAGTAAAAAAAAATGTATAGCCCTGGCTGGGTGGCTCAGTAGGTGGGAGCATAGTCCCATACACCAAAAGGTTCTGGTTTGGGTACATCTCTAGGTTGCAGGTTTGGTTCCTCATCAGGTGCCTAGTGGTGGCAACTAATCGATTTTCTCTCTCACACCAATGTTTTTCTCTCCCTCTCTCCTCTCTCTCCCTATCCTTCTCCTCTCTAAAAATAAATAAAACATATCCTCTGTGAGGATTTAAAAA
>NW_005320191.1:0-1180 GCF_000412655.1 Myotis brandtii
ATTTGCATATTACTCTTTTATTAGATAGGATTAGATTATTATCTGGACATTTTTCTTTTAGCGTGGGAGATACAATCATTTCTCATTTAAAGTTAAGTGAAAGCTGCTCAATGGCACAAGTAAATGGGTCTTGAAATATAAAAATTTTTTTTGCATTTGCATTGAGGTCTCTATAATATACTGCTAAAACTGTAGTTTGAGCATGAAAAATAAAACTTCAAATCTGTGTGGGAATGGAGATCTTGCTTTTATTGTCAAAATGCCTTTACCACAGAGTAAGTTTTGCATGTAAGGGCTGTGTTGTCTTACAAGTTTAGTTGAATTCATTAAGAAATATCATTGAATGATCACAATGAGCAAAAAATGAATTCTAAAGCCACCCAGTTAGTGTTCCATAATAGTGGTTAAAGGAGGTTCTTCTCATTTAGAAAAAAATTTCAATCCTGGCTCTGAGCTAAAAAACAAAACTCACAAGAAAATGTTACCACTGGTAAGTCATCAAATGCTGTGTGGTAGGGAAAGTCAGGATATTTAGCTGCTGATTGTGACAAAATATGTGTAATGACAACAGTTAAGTCCATGAGAGCAAATGAAGTTTATTGTTGAAACTACTGGTTCAGTGATTCATGGAAAATTAAAATGTTTTCCACAAAATACATGTTAATTGATAATATAGTACAATAATGTCATAACCATAGGATTTAAACTCCTTACATTTTCATAAGTGGAAACCTGTCAAAATAAGCCTGTTTCTGCTTACATAAATTGTAACACATTATAGCTGACTTCACCTTAGGTGTTTTAATTAGAGTTTTCTCAAATTCTTTTTAAAATATTTTCACTGGTTGCCAACAGCCAATTCACAGGGGCTAAGTATTCAGTCACTCCAAACATTGACTCTTTGAATAAACAAGTACAAATGAGCATTATCAGTAACAACTGTCAACTTATTAAGAACCCAAAAAACCACTCAAAATAACTTGCCTTCACTAAATAATTTAAATTGACTATTGTTGTTCCCAGTGGCCTTAACACTTCAAGCAGCTGTTCTCACCCAAAGGCTAATGGTCTTAATCAGGTTTATTTTTTCTGATTACTGTACATTTCTTCAGCTGCTACAATGAATTATCATTTAATCCACGTGCCATAAGTAAATAACAATACTGCATGGCTAACAAGC
>NW_005320192.1:0-1180 GCF_000412655.1 Myotis brandtii
AACTGTAGCTAGAGTTATCATTTAAAAATAGAAGCTGATTTTGTCACCTCTAATTCGTACTCACTCTACATCTTAGCGTAAAGCTCACTGCCTCAGAGGTTTTCCTTCCTGCTGAGAAGTAAAGAATAATGAGAGTTAAGAGGAGAATATAAAAATTCCTGAAATAGACTTGTGACCTCTTAGAATATACTTTTAGCAGCTAGATTGTAGAAGGTTATAGAAGGAGAAAGATATGTGGTAAGAACATAGGTACAGCGCATTTGTTCTAGAACCTGTCAGAGAAAAGGAGAGAAATGGTTTGGTAGTTTCAGAGCATAGTGGTTCAAGTGCACATGCAGTGAAAATACGAGGTTCTGTCCATGCTTGGAAACAGAGGGGAAGTAGTCAGTGTGAGAGAGAAGTCAAGGGAGGAGGATGGTCCATGCAAGAAAATAAGAGGACTGATGGCTTCAATTTCAGGAAAGAGGAGGTCATTTGCCAACAGTGTGGGTCAGTGGTAGGTGACAAATCACGTAAACTTGGTGTACTTTGAATCCTAGGTCAATTTAAATTAAAGAAATAAAATCTTTATGTTACTTTCTAAACAGAGATGTTGAATCTTTTGATCGTTTTTAAAAGATAGAGTTTAAAATAATCTAAAATAATTCTAGTGTTTTCATAGTGCTGGAACATTTCTACAATATTATCTGCCTTGAAAGGTGTGAAATTTTATTTGAGCCCAGAGTAATTTGTCATTTGTTACTTCACTCTTGGTCTATTTTTCTTTTTATTCTCACATTGAATTTTATTTATTTTGTTAGCTTTTATTGTTAAAGGAAAGATCTTGAAAACTTTCAACCCTGAACGGGTGTTTGAGCAAAACAAAATATCCCTTTCTAATATTGGAATATGACATATTCAAAATTAACTGTCTACATATAGCTTAAATAAAAGGGCTTTGTAACCATAAAACCATAGAATTTTAGATAGAGAAGAGGTTTTCATTCAGCATTGCTGGTTCAGGTTCCCCATTTTCAGATGAAAAAGAGGGTTGAGAAAGAGAGATGATCTGAAATAAATTGTAAAAATGGGTGCCATAGGTGAAATCAGTAAATCAGTGACCAGACAAATTGAAATGAGTATTGTATTGTTCTATTAGCCAAAAGGAAATTTTGAAAGAATAGCAACTGTTTATTGTGTG
>NW_005320193.1:0-1180 GCF_000412655.1 Myotis brandtii
GGGGGGAAAAAAAGTATTTAGAGAGGAAGATCCTCTCCATTAATCTTGGGAAGAGACTATCTTTGGCCCGCTTTGAGTTCAAAGAGGATACTGTTGAGTCAATTATCCAGCTCATTTAATCCCTCCCTGGGACACAATAGAGCCACATTCTCTCTATTTCCCAAAACAGTAAGAGGTGTTAGGATCTAGGCAGGATTTGGTAGAGCTCTGGGTAAAACATACCTCCCCCCTCTCTCTCGTGGCCTGGAGGTTAACAGGCAGCTATCCCAGGGTCTAAGAAATTGCCTCCGTTGCCTGAATTAAATGAAATCTAATGAAAAAGAAATCCAGGTCAGTGTAGTTCACTATCAAACCTTCAGCTCTTGCATTGCTGGCAGCTCCCCTTGTAATAATTAAACAGAACGTCGCAGGCAGGCAACAGTGAAATCCACTGCTAATCTTGCCCCTCATCAGCCTATCTTCCTAAATGTTCCTTAATTAAGGTTTCTAAGTGCTTTGCATTCCCTCTGCACCCAGGATATCAAAATGAAGCCGACTGCTTCAGGGATGCCCAGCAACCAGAGGTGAAAGGTTTTTTAGGGGTATTTCTCATCCAGAATATTAAAAAAATAAAGATTAAATCCAATAAATGGAAATGCATGTGAGGAATGAGCCGGGAGGTGAGGAGAGAGAGGGTTTAAGAAGGGATGTTTTTTTCTTTTCTGGGGGATTTCACTTTAAGGATTCTGAAGGCATATAGCTTGCTTTATCCGGCTTCTCCAACACACCAGGGAGCGAATGAAACAGCTGTCACATTTAAACACACACAGCGGTAATCCTCCACTGAGCACAATGCCAGGCTAGAACAGAAAATCTATCAACACTTACAATGCATCCTATTTATTTAGCAATTCACCCCTCTTTACCGAAATTTCCATCCGAGGGCTTGAAACTGGGACCACATGCCACTGGTGGTATTTTGCAGCTTGGCAGCTATTGAGCGAGGGAGCAGTCAGATGTACTATGTAGGTGTTTGAAGATGTTCAAATCTCAGAACCTGGACTTGAAGATGACCAAAGGTCTGTAGCAGAGAACCCACAGACCTTTCACATTACGAGGCAATGGGATCTGAGAACTGCCCCAGGTGCCCCTACTTTAATCCCCTCTTTCCCAAAGTCTTCATTTGAGAGACCAAGAGCTT
>NW_005320194.1:0-1180 GCF_000412655.1 Myotis brandtii
CCAGATTTGTGCTTCTTGTGTTTTGCCTTCTTTTTGATGATCAATATCTTATTCTGGATCTCAGGTTTGTAAGACTTAAATGTAAGAGAATGAAGACCTTCACGCTTTCTCTGTAAGTTTTCATTCAAAGCATCTTTTAATTTCTTTTTTTTCTTTTTCTTCTTTTTTGCCCTCATTTTAGTTAGCTTGAGTTTCTTGTGGCTCTGCAATGACTGCTCTAATAAAATATCCCTTACAACTTTGGGGCAGCTAATTTCTGTGTGATCATTATGACTTCCATTTACATGTATTTGGCAAGATTTCAGAGCATTTTCTTTTAATGGACTGGGTTCAGGCTTTACTCTAGAAGCTTCACCATATCTTTCGTGATTTTCTATAAACCTTATTTCACCTGGACTAAGAGGCTCTCCAAAGCCAGTAACTTCACCTGGACTTCCTGGTTTCTCTAAATTTTCTTTACAGCAATCAGTTTTCTTAATTTCGCAGGGTCTGCGAATTCTAATTTCACAGTTGGATTTCACTTCCATTTCAACAGAGATGTCATGATTATCCAAGTTCATTTTAGCATGGCAGCAAGTTGGATCCAAATTAATTTCTTTCTCTTTTTTGAAGGCAGAGGGCAGGCCTTCTCTACCACACCTATGTTCTCCATTACTTGTATTAAAATAGTCACACTTCAATTTCTCCAGTTTAATCCGAGGTACTCTTTGTATTTTAATGGGTGGAATTGGAAATTCTGGGGCCTGAAAAGGTCTCTGCTTGTAAATCCGTACATCTGCACCACAGAACTGTGGGAAATGTACATAAGCATTCTCCAAATAATCATAACCAAGTATAACCTCCCTGCATTCATGAATAGGCTGTCCAAGTACAGCATCTTGAACTTCTTTTTGTGTTTCATACACAAAGTCACAAAGACCCTTAAGTAACCACACTTTTTGGTGGAAAGGTAGTTCATGAAAAGGTTTTTCTTCCAATGGATTAACTTCTCCAAGAACTTTAAAAAACTGAGGACACAACCCAAGTTTCTCAGCACAGTTATTGGGATTTTCAGTCTGCCCTACAGCAGTGTACCACTGGTGTACTTTCTGTCTCAGTGCTGCCTCCCAGGTCCTATAAGGCAAAGTAGGTCTTCGATGTAAGGTAGGTCTGCGATGAGGAGGACTTAATAGAGAAGTCA
>NW_005320195.1:0-1180 GCF_000412655.1 Myotis brandtii
TCAGAGCGTTGCTTGGTTCTTCTCCGGTTTTTCTGTACCATATCCACCCATGTTCTTTCACACACTCTACACCTTGTAGTAAATTCATTTATGAGATGCTTTCCTCCTAACAGCTGAGGATCAGAACAGCAAGAGCCTGCTGAGCATCTGAGATAGCAGTGGTGGCGAGAGGGGACAAGAGAGCAGAAAAAGGAGGCTGGACAGCCTTGTCACTCTATGCCAAAGCCGCAGCTCCCCAGGCCCTGCCCATCAGTAGGCTTTGCTATCTGCCTGGAGGCTCAGATGGACTCGGCACCAAAGCTAAAATGATACTGAAGGAAGCTCAGGATGAAGGGCCCCTTCAGTATGTGAATACCTGCAGTTAAAAGACGACCAAGATGCATTTAGACTGTTGACTTTAGGTTTCCTGTTTACATTTGTTCTCTCACTGGGAAGTAGGATTGGAATGAGAGAGAGAAAGCGAGCAGAGGCTCAAGGGAAGTGAAAACACTTTGGAAAGCGGAATCATTTTTACATTGCAGTTACACTGTGGGTACTCTGTGGAGACCATCGTGGGTGGAGTGCATTTATAACAGAGCTGCACCTAATTCATTCTATCTGCTTGGCAGAGGGAAGGCTGAAGTCACAGCCAAATTCCATAGGGTCTCTCCGGGAAGCAGGGTCACACTGGACTCAGAATCGTAGGGCAGCCTGGCCCCAACAGGATTTGTAATGTGCTTGTGCATTCAGGAGTCATACTTCGAGAATATTGTAATTTTTTAACCATTTTTGTGAGGTTCTGTTATAAATGTATTGCAAACACTGCTTCCTAGATAAAAAGGGACTACTAAATAATTTAATCATATTAACTCGGTTGATTTTTATAGCTGGTTTTTAAAAATAATGTGGAAGGATGTATCGATTAGTTGTGCTATCACAAAAGAACTTGTAGAAATGTCTAAGAAGCCGTATTTTGATTTTTCCTTTGGTCTGAGGAACTTGGCCCATCCTCAACTAAAATTGTCTTAATCCCAAGTTCTTGAATTTTACATTGTTTTATAATAGGTTCTGCTTAATAAAACTCATTTGTGAACTAAAGGAGCAAAAAATGTGAGAAGCAAGGAAACCAGAAGTCGTTAATCTGTAATTACAATAAAAAAATTGGAATAAGCAGAAGTGCCATTTTAACTCACTTTGGGGG
>NW_005320196.1:0-1180 GCF_000412655.1 Myotis brandtii
GTGGCCCACAGGCCATAGTTTGAGGACCCCTGATTTACAGTCTGTATCACGCTTGATTGATTACCTGCCCATTTGTGTTGTTTGCTGTGGCTCTAAGAGTGCTCAATGTAGATCACCCTAATTAAGTTGCTATCACCATTCACACAATTGTCTGAGATGGTCCGGGAGCCAAGGAATATCTCACCTCTGCATTCCCACTACTCACTTGTTCCCACCCCTGCTATCTGAGCGAGGAGAGAGGAGCAGCCTGACCTTTTTAGAATGAGGTTAAGAATGTGAGCCTGGGTCCACCTCCTCCTGCTCTCCCTTTTTTAGATTGGGAAGTCACCTGACCTCTGTGTACTGCAGTTTCCTCATTTATAAAGTGGGGACAATGACAGGACCCTTATGATAATGACATCAATGAACACAGAAAGCACTTATAGCAGTGTTAGGCACGTAGGAAGCTCAATGTGAACTTTGTTAAGTATTCCCCTGCCCCACCCACCTGCCTTCCCCTGCCTCTCAGGTTCAGCCAAACTGAACTTCATTTCAGGAACACGTCATACCCTTGCATGCATCTGTACCTTTATCCTCCTGCTTGGCTGAGATAGGTGCTCTTTCTTGTCTTCCTGCCTGCCTGCCAAGGCTGGGTGCCCCACATAACTCTCCTCTCCTCCCCATCCTTGAGACACTCCCTTAACATACTTCCAGCAGAACACTCTTTAGGTGGCCGTCTCCCGGGCAGTCATGAGCTCTGCCAGAGAGGGCCTAAGTCATGCTTATCCTTTAACCCACTAGGCAGCAGGGGCCTGGAGGCAGGTAGGGAGGCTGAGGGGCAAGGACAGGACTACCATTTTAGACAAAGCCTTTGGGCATCCCGCCAAATGCATTACCCCATTTGGACATATCTTTTGTTTTTTTTAAAAAAAAATCATATTGGGAGCCTTAAAAAAATGGAAGTGTGCAGTGGGGGGTCCTCACGCTTTTTAAAGGTAGTAAATATTTTAGGCTTTGTGGGCTGTACAGCCTCTGTCACAGTTCCTGAACTCTACCTTTGTATCTCCAAAGCAGCGAGCTACAAACATAAAGGAGCCCGTGTTCCAGTAACACTTTGGTTTTTGTACTTTATTTATGAACACCAAGATTTGAATTCCAGATAATTTTATTTGTCACCAAAATTCTATTTTTGATTGCCTTT
>NW_005320197.1:0-1180 GCF_000412655.1 Myotis brandtii
GTTACGCAAAAGCATGTAACCATCTGTCAGGGGGCAGAGGCTTCGATGCAGGAGGTAAAAATACACATTTGTTAAAGTGATGAAAAGGAACAATTGGGAATACACCTCAGGAGAGAAAACACCAATGGCTAACCATTCTGATCATTTTCTCCCAAGGATAGGATTTTGAAATATTCCTTCCTGCTCGCTTTCCTCTCTTTCCCTTTGCGAGGAGGGCAGGTTATTTGTGACAAAACCTCGCATTCTTAAAATAACAGATGCAATCCATCATTACCGAACACAGTGCCCCAGGGTAACTTCCACATGGGAGCCCCTCGCTGGGCAGGGCGATAGCGCAGCCCAGGGAGGGCAGTCCAGGACGCGGGTCCTCCCTTTTGGGTGACACCCACACACGGTGCTCTGAGTGCGAAGCCACGCCATCAGCTTTCCGTGGCGAGAATGGTCAGCGTTTCGGCCACAAACCTGCGGGAAATGCCATTTCTCAAGGTCTTAGACTCTGAGCATCTCGAACACAGCAGACCTAAAGCTTTCAACCCCACAATATTAGTCTCCTGTAGCTTTAAAAACCCTTAAAACGCAGAAAGGAGGTCATTATTCCAGACGCTGTTTAAGGAGGCAGGAGAACAAGATCTGCAGCTCCTTGGTCTTCTATTTTTGCCAAAGTAGAAAGAAAAAAAAGCAACTAAAATAATGAAGGGTTCTGCAGGGCCGCCCCACCGTGAAAGATGAAAGGAGCTGAACATGGCGAGTCTCAGAGAAGCGCCTGCCACACCAAGACTGCGGCGTGCGTGTGCCTGGAACGACTCCATAAAGAGGTTTTAAAAGCCCAGCATCAGGGCCGGGCAGCAGCATTTGCGCTAATGATGGTTGCGGGGGGTGGGTAAAAGGTGACAAAGTGCCCGGAGTCAGCAAGCTGGGTGCTCGCAGGCGCGGCTCCGGGGGGACCATGCCAGTCAGACTGACCAGGCGCTGCATGTGTGGCAGAGACCAGCAGGCCGACCACCCTGGACGTTCCTGGGGGGTGGGGGTGGGGGTTGGGACGGACCCTGGGATGCCTCTCCATGTCCGAGGCCAGAAGCAGGGGGCGCGGGTGACAAGTGTTTCCTCGGGCGCCCAATGTTTCAGGGGTTCTGAGAGGAAAGCCAGGGTTTTCTTCCTAAACCTGAACACCGAGGCAGCG
>NW_005320198.1:0-1180 GCF_000412655.1 Myotis brandtii
GGGCAGTGCCTTGTGCAGAGCAGACCTTCCATAAACGCTTATCCTGCTGAGCATCCCAATAGCTGTTTGTTTCTCTTCTGTCCTGTGTCTTTCAGTGTGATCAGCAGTACACCGTCTATTAATTACTTCTTGCAACTAGCCTGAACTCTGGCCAGAAATGAAATTAAAACCCTATTGTGAGGTGAATAGGAGTGTTTCTAAAAACCATTACACTGAGAATATAAATATTAGCTCCAAGGGTGTAATGGACACTGTTGTTTTTCTACCAGGACACCGACCCCATTGCTTTTTACCTTAAAGGACATCCTGCTTTGTTCAGGTAGCCAAGCTTAGAGTATAAGGAATTCCCACAGAAAAAAATACTCTCCCTGGAAGCTGAATTCCCAGTAAATAAAGTATAAGCAGAAAGAAGTGATCCACTGTGAATGACAATCAGCAGACCCACAAGATAAGTCTATTGGCATCTCTAGGACATGAATTAATAGCACACTGTGAAAGAGGTTATAAAATAAGTATGCTTTAAACGAATAAAGAGCTAAAAGAAGTAATAGAAGCCACAAGGAAAAACACATGACAATATGGGGGAAGAGGCAGATTTAAATAATGACCATATGGAACTTCAAGAATGAAAAATGGAGTTCTTAAAAATAGAATCAATGAAAAATATGAATAAGAGGGTAAGGAGAATGGAGGGTGGAATGAGAATGTTAAGTTTATTTTCTTATAAGAACTCCAGAATGAGAGACTAGAGAAAATAGGGGTAGTATTTGAAATCCATAGTAAGTCATCAGATTGAGAAAGCACAAGCCCTAAGCAGGATTATAGAAAATGAATCCACACCTATCAAAATTACAGCATAAGGTTGAAGCACCAAAGGAAAATGATAGACATAACCATAAAATATAAGGGAACAACAATTTGTCTAGCAGAAGGCTTCTTAGCCTCAGAGAACAGAAGGCAGTGGTATAATATCTTTGAGGTGTCGAGGCAGATGAACTACCAACTTAGAATATTATTTTTTAAGGGTAAAAAGCAAACTCCAGATATTTTCAGGCCAAAACCAAGAGAGTTTACCATGCATAGTTCATTGCTGGAATAATTACTAAAGCATATACTTTTATAAGAAGAACATTGCATTCAAAAGAAGGAAGAGATAGAAGACATGATGATGAACCAAGAG
>NW_005320199.1:0-1180 GCF_000412655.1 Myotis brandtii
GTTCAGTAAACATATATCTGAAAAGATGGCCTGAAATAAAATGAAAATACACTAAATAATAGTTGCTTCCTTGTCTTATCAATTAAGTGTCTGTCGGGGCCATCTGGATGGTCCAGATTTGCTAGCAATCTTGAGTTTGTTTATTCACACTCTGAGGGATAAGGCGATGTTCAGTCAGATGGTGTGGCATTTCTACCTCTGGCGCAGCTCTCTCTGCACCGTCACGCCTACAAAGATGTTTCATCGGAGAACATCTTCAGGGAATGGCTTTCAGCCATCGCTTGGAATCGTTACCCAAAGAACCCCATCAATAGTACACGGGGGGTTCCCTATTTCTACACTGACTGCTGCTTCCAATAGACCTCCTTCCTATTTTCTTCTGTTTTCTCTCCAGATAAATCTCTATTCAAAATTATCCAAGGGAAGGGTGCTAAGCCAATTAAAGACAGAGAATTAAGTGTCACATTCTTTAATATGATCAACAGCCTTCTACCCTAATATCTGTGATATAATTCTGGTATAGTCTCCTGTGAAGTTTATCAATAACACTATCTCAGTGGTTTGTCTGCAATCATCCTAGAAACATTTGAGTCACATAATCATAGTGTGTAACAACCACTTAGAAGAGTGCCGCCTTCATGAAGAGGGGCGGATGCCATCGACACATTTACTTTGGGTTGAGGAAACACTTGTAAATAACATCCAGTTTGCTTCATTTAGACCAAGGAAAGTCAATTTTTATGCTTCAATGATATTTTTATTCAATTTTCTAACATAATTTAGAGGTGTTTTCTCAAGGGCTTAGAAAATTTACTACTTTTAAAACAGTAAAATATATTATACCCAGTGCCTACTTCTACATTTGCAAGGAGTTGACATCATTCAGATAAATTAAGATGGTGGCAATAAATTTCTAGTGCCGTCAGGAAAATTCAACAGTCCCAATAAATTCCGCCTCCAAGGAGGAATCTGGGACATGTACTTTGCAAGGTACGCATTGGCGCAGACTCTAGACTTCTATGGAAAATCTGTGGCGTCTTCTCCCCTGGCTCGATATCCCCAGACCCCCTTATGCTTGATGCTCAAGAGTAAGTAAGAACCTTGGTCCTGTTTTAAGAACCACCTGGAAACAAGGGTCCAGTCTTGGCTACAAATATGGGGTCCCCATTTGCTAAAATAT
>NW_005320200.1:0-1180 GCF_000412655.1 Myotis brandtii
TTATATGCACTTGAACAAGATCTGGAAGATAGAAATTGGTTGGAAGCTGTTTTTTCCTGCTTCTTCTGTTTCAGAGACCAGCACAACTACGAAAACATCTGGATTTTCCACAGCAGCTTTCTGACAAAGGCCACTGCTCCATCTAGGAAAGGCAACAGCAGTCTTGGTGGCCTGCTTCTACAGAACAGTTCTCAAATGCATTCCGGAAATGTTAGAATCTGCCTCATTAGCTTGCCCAATGATTCTGTAAACCACTTAAAATCCTGTAATTTACCCATGTCTGCTTTGACTTTAACCCAGGTAGAGTGGTTCCACAACTGAACATTAACTACCCTTCAGCTGTACTAGTATACATTAGGCCCAGTCTAGTGCTAACTCTACTTCTTCTTCTTCCCTCTCCTAAATCATTTCCATAACGAACAGGCATGAGGTACACACACTTTGACAGGAAGCAGCAGAAGTACCAATCATTGCACAGAGCTCAAAATCCAAGCCTACCTACATTGGGACCTTAAGTTTGTGAGTGCAGTTTCAAAAGCAAATCACCCACCAGTCTGTGAACCATGGGTCATGAGGTTAATGTTCCAACATCGGTGTAAACTGAGCTGAATAACTCAGTTTCTTAGAGCACTTTGATAGCAGAGGGAGCAGAAATTAATCAATTGCTGTGTTCTTATCTTTTAACTCTACTGAAAGCCAGCCAGTCCTCCTCGAGTATGAGAAACAAACTATTAAGAAGAAATAAAAAAGAGGTGATGGATCAATACAAACCATCTCAATTTGAATCAAACAACAATGAAAGAATTTAAATCGTTATTATGTAACGAGTTCCTATGCGTCCTAGAACATCATTAAAACACCAATAGAAAACTGGGCAAGAAATATTCACAGATAATTTGAAGGAGAAAAATACAACTTACCTATAAAGTATTAACCTCACCAATAAGCAAAGGAATACAAAGTAAAATAATAGTGAACTATCACTATTAGCCCATAAATTGGCAAATTTAGGAAAACTACCCAATGCAGATGAAGGGGCAGAGATTAGAACATTAAGATACACTGTGGATAGGAGAACAGATGTGTACTTGGGCTGTTCCAGATCTTAGCTATTGTAAATAACACTGTTACGAACATTTGGGTACATATATTCTTTCTGATTGGTGTTTTGGAATTCTTA
>NW_005320201.1:0-1181 GCF_000412655.1 Myotis brandtii
AGTGAGAACATGGAAAGAGAGAAAAGGAATATATGAGGAATATTTCCTACCCACACATGTGAGGATCTCCTTAATTTCCATCATTTTAAAATTATGGCCAGACAAATTGGAACGTAGAACTCAATAGCTTCTAATCCTGCCCAGCCTCTCCAAATTCTTTACTCAGTAATTGGACACTGGAATTATTATTTAAAGAAGCAGGATGCATTAAGATATTTAGGTCATAACAGAATTAGAGGTATTGTTGAAAAGTTTATTAGACAATGAATTATCTGCCATTAGGAAAAAATGTGACAGCTGAGGGCAGGGAAAATAGTAGTCCTGGGACTTGAGCAATGATGATGATGATTTAAATAAAAAGGTTCATGGTAAGTGCTTCAAAGGAATACTCCACCATGGGCAAGTGGATAAGTATGTTGTGCTGCACCAAATACGCAAGTGAGACTATGCAATCATCCCAAGAGGAAGATTTAAAACATAGGTCACAACACTAGTATGGCTTGAAAAGAAGTGGAAATTAGAGTGATGAAAAAGTATTTGGGACTCCTGATAATGGCAGTCAAAAGGGCAGTTAATTCCTCCCACAGATAATAATTACAAAACCTTTACCAAATCACTGGAAACAACAAAAGTCAGACAACAAATTGGAACAAGTTTATTGAAAAAATTCTACCCATATTGAGTAGAAAGTGTTGAGTGTGTGGCCTTTTACCGCAGGTTCTTTCTTGAACTCCACCTGCAGTGAAGAAAAGCCACTGCCTCAACAGCTTAAAGTGGCAGATAATTGAATTCAGGGAAGAAATAAGAAAGCCATAGTTTGGCAAAAATCCGAGGTTAGATATAAACTATCCAAATCTCTGTGTGGCTAATGATTACACATGCACGTGGTAGCTCCTTGACAGCCTGAAGAACAAGCTTGTAGAGACTGGGGAGAACTCCACTTTGGAAAGACGCGTCTACTCCTGCTGCGATTTCAGTTTGCTACAACTTTGACTTTGTTCCCTACCTGAACACAGCATGGGAATCAGAAAGCTAAAGCTTACAGGCTTGAGGTTAAGAATCTGAACCCTGGTATGACTGAGCAACTGGAAATTTAAAGGGGAACTACAAAAGAAAGAGAATCCCAGACAGAGTAATCTCCAGAATCAGCGGTTCTCAACCTGTGGGTCGTGACCCCTGAA
>NW_005320202.1:0-1181 GCF_000412655.1 Myotis brandtii
TCTCTCTCTCTCTCTCTCTCTCTCAAACACACACACAGAATTCAAATGAAGGTCTATGTCAAATGAAGGTCATTGACAGCTTACTCTGGAAGACAGACCTTAGCTAAGAGTATGTTTAATATTACATTTGTTAGCCTGTAATATGACAATACTTCCCCAAAACAAAAGCAAGATGTATGCTTTATTCTGTAGGTCAGAAATGAAAATGTGAACACATTATATATAGAATTTAATATTATTATTGGAAGTAGGTTTTTAACTGATTTCTCACCTAAATTACAGTGCCAACAACTGAAAATTAACTAATTAACACTAATGGTTTTTGTCTATAGTTGATGAGATGGATTATCAGCGAAATCTATGCAGTGTGGAAGATATTCAATGGGGCTTTTTTGAACAATAGCTTTAAAGGGACCACAGGGGAACCTCCTGTTCCCATCTGGAAGCCCTGGGAACACATCTACTCTCTGTGCAAAGCTGTGAAGGGTCATATGCCTTTGTACAACAGCTACGGAAAGTATATTGTGAAACTGTACTGGATGGTAAGTTCATGTTCGTGTGCATAGACATTCATTTCCTTTCATATTGAAGCATGTCTGCCTACGGGCTGATACCTCGGCTAATACAAACTGATGCAGTTTGTGCAGGATATCAATCCGGTAGCTAGTGGGGGGAAATGTCCTGCATTCGTAATTTGGGATTAATAAGAAACAGTTGTTTCTCCTGTGATACCGGTTCCTGGTGCTTTTTAAACCGGTGCTTCATGAACCAGTTTGTGGTTCAGGCAGGCAGGCTGTGCAGGCAGGTGGATGCACGGGGCTGTCTCCCTTCCTCTTTTCTCTGTGATGTGCTGTCAGGGTCATGAGCAGGAGGAAGTGCTGGAGCGTAGTCCACTCCTCTCCTGGCACTTGCTGCTGTTGAGGAACCTGATCCCATTGTTTTGTGTTTTTTGTTGTTGTTTTTTGTCCTAAACTTGAGATTTGTTTTCATGTTAACAAACCTTACAGTGACACAGAAAGTTTTACCTCTGCCTAAAAGGAAGCCAGTGGGATAGTAAGAAGTACAAATAGAGAATCAAAAACCCCTCCGTTATTAGGACAAAGTAGACTCACACCACAAGTAGCAATGCTAGATTATATTAGACACCTTTGGGTTGTTCATGGGGAAATTTCTCTTTCTAA
>NW_005320203.1:0-1181 GCF_000412655.1 Myotis brandtii
TGAATGGTAGATGAGATATTGACTCATTCTATGTCATTCTTGGGCCATTCCTTGAAAATGGAAGGGAATGTCTCTACATTTGAAGGTATCCATTACTTCCTTCTCTGTAGTTCTAATTGACTTCTTTACTAGTATAAGGCGTGGGAATTGAAGGGAGACTAGCAAGTTTCATCCTCATGTATTATTTGCCTTTTATAAAGCACTTTGCAAAACAAAGTGCTTTATATCCATTTTATTATTTATTCTCTAGTTCTAGTTACACTAGTCCTATGAGATAGCATAGTCCTAAAGATAGGAAGACTAAAACTGTGATAGATAAAAAGAAAAGCTTACCCTGCCTTTACTGTACTTTAGTAGAAATGTGGCATGCTTTGTGGCATAGCTGGAATAGGAATCATTGGAAATTGAATTCAAGTCCATGTTATGACCTTCTGTTGCCTCACTACCCTAAGGGACTGAATGTCAGTCCTGTGATAGAATAAATAAATGAATCAGAGCCAGACCCTGCTCTCTGTTCTGTATGATTCTGAATACAGATACCTTACCTGGTGTTTCTTGGGTAGGTAGATTAGGATTTGAAGGAAAATTGTCATTGGCTGCAGTGACACTTTCCATTTTAACCATACAGAACCTGTATCTTTACTGAGGATTTATTGCTTTTCAAAGGAGGTGGAAGACTCTCTATGTGATATGTGTCCCCTGATTGGCTATTTTCCCCAAGGACAGCTAACAAATATGTCATGTGGGCTGAAAGACCAATCAGGATCCCCTGCTCTCATTCATAGGGAAAGACATTACTCTTAAAGGTTTGGTCTAATAGTTTCCTGAGCTGTCCGTGACAATCATACTGTACTGTCATAAACCTTGACTTGACACTTTTCCTCAGTTTGCTCAATTTGAATGAATGAGTGAATGAATATATACTATGCTTAAGATGATGCTCCTAACCCTACAGTGATGCTAATTTTAAAAATACTTATTAAATGTTGGGCATATCAAATGAACAAGACAGGGTTTTTGCCCCTGAACAACTTACAATATGGTCCACAGAAACAGTTACAATAAATGGTCTGAAGAAGGATCTGATATAAAATACTTAGAGCCTGGCTTGAGTAAGTGCTTTAGTTCTTTTTGCCAAATGATTGACTATGGTTAAGTGTATAATTTATAGATGAGGAATA
>NW_005320204.1:0-1181 GCF_000412655.1 Myotis brandtii
GGCCGGATGCCCCACCTCCCTGCCCTTGTTCACTGTCTGCATCACCAACCGCCTGGCATCCACACTGAGCTGCAGGGAAGGGTTGCAATGTCCAGCGAGCAGGAACGCAGGTAACCCCCAGGCCCAATTAAGGGCCCCGCCTTGGCTCCTGTAGGGGATCGTCTGCCCCCTGCATGCAGTGCAAACCAGTACCTCACTAGGCTGGGCTGCTTGTGTGGTGCTGCCGCCTCCAGGCAGTCTGCCCAGAGCTCCCAGGCACCTGTCTGAATCCTCTGACCTCACCCCTCTTCCCTGAGGAGGATTTGCCTGGCTGCTGCACCTCCTGTGTGGCACTTTTTAATTTTCTCTTTGGTTATTTTCATGCTTTTGACATTTTTATTATCGCACACTGTTTGGCTTGAGCAATTTGTTTATCCCAACATCTTGCACCGGCCTAGATGCATGCTTCTCCCAGATCCCCTTCAGACCCTGGCATAAGCACAAAACTCCTTCCCAAAGAGCTTTTGACAAGGATTCTAGGAGCTTCAGTGCACAGCCCACGGGGATGTGCTGCAACCTTAGTGGTTTATGCCTCTCTGAACATAGCTGGGCACAGAGGGCTAGCATGCACACCCTACCCGGTCTTTAGAGCTTTATGACTGGGGTGACCACGTGGCTTATTGCCCAAGACAGGCACACTTAGCGTGAATGGGGGCTCTATTCCGAGTTGCCAGGACAGCAGACATAGGGAGGGTTTTCCCTGGTGCTCGGGGGCATGGACAGCATGCTTGTCACACCTCCACCCTCGGTCTCCCCAGCTGACTTCATTAAGCAGGATTCTAACTGCAGCCCCATAGTCTCAGAACTGTTCCTGAACTACACTGGGCTCTAAAGCAAGATAGCGTGCCGTTACCAGGAACATCACGTACTGGAGCTAGGAGGAATCCTTTTACAAATGAGGACACTGAGGCTGAATTTACCTCAAGCTATTTGGTGGCAGAGTCGAGACTGAAACACTTTTACTTTTTGCCCTGGAACTTCCATAGCAAAACCCTTGTCTCCCAGAACTCAGGACAGAGCTTTCTTTAAATGCCATTTTGAAAATGCCATTACGCTCAATGGCTCCTTCTCAGCGTATCTGTCAGGTAAGTGAGTGTCCACTCATTTATTCACTCATTCGTCAGGCTGAGAGACAGGAGCTA
>NW_005320205.1:0-1181 GCF_000412655.1 Myotis brandtii
CCAAAGGGGTCGCGACCCACGGGTTGAGAACTGCTGCTTTATAGGTAAACCCGGTTCTGCCTTGCAGGTGGTATGAGACCCCTCGCGCCGCCTCCTCCAGGGTGGCCTCACACCTGTGCAGGGCGAGGCCTCTTTGCCGTCCCTGTCACCAGCGCAGGCATGCTTTATGATGGAAAATGAGAGTGGACTTTTGCTTTTGGCCTTCTGGTGGGGTACCCGAGGGCCAGCCTTATGGGCTTGGTGTCATGCAGTTGTACAGGGCCCTGTGCTGTGAATCAGGGACCCAGGCCTGGGGGTTTAATTCAATGCAGTCGCCAACTTGAAATTCTTAATCATTTCATCTTTGACTTTGTGTGGTAGTGAGTCCGTGGGGCAATGGCGTGTGCACCAGGGGTGGGAGCCTTAGCGTGTGCACAGCCCTGCCACCTCCCTACACCAGATTCTGCCAGACCTCCCTATCCCTGTCCCCACCCAGCCACCTCCGTTGCCTTCCACCCCTGTAGGAGTCTAGGAGTGAGCATGGGGAGAGTTGGTGTTGGGCACATAAATAAGGTCCAAGGTGTCTCGGGAAGGGTCAAAGCAGCGGCCTGCCCGGCCCAGGCTGGCAGCACCGGGGGTGTTTAGTGAGTGACTCGGGTGGGTGAAGCCTGCCTACTCTCATTCTAGGGACCTAGCATGTCCTGGTGCAGATGTTGCAATAAACTTGAGGGACACCTGTCTGCTTTGGGTTGGGGGTTGGGGGAGTGAGTCCATGGACAAGGGGGATTCCAGGCTCAGTCTCCCCACCTCTGGCCAGGGTGCAATGTAGCGGTCCAGCAGCTGGTGGGAGGGGGAGCCCAGAAGATGATGGTCTGTGGGGGTGGGCAGGGCCCCTGGGGCCTGGGATGGTCTGCACTCACCCTGCCAGTATCCCCATGCCCGAGGGAGCGTGACATTAAATAACAAGCTAAAAACACCGTAAGTCAAGAGAGAGAATGCAAAAGTGAGAAGTTTCACGTTTTAATACTTTTACAGCATTTTTTTCCTGCTCTTTTGAACAAGGGGGCCCTAATTTTCGTTTTTCATTTTTCATTTTTCATTTGCAAATTACGAAGCTGGTTCTAGATATATTTTCTGAATCGCAAAGCAGATCTGTGTCTGTGAATAAAACAGGAAGCAGGCTCCCTTAGTAGCAGCTACAC
>NW_005320206.1:0-1181 GCF_000412655.1 Myotis brandtii
TCAACTTGTCTTAGCTATCTTGCTTTTCTCTAAAGTCCTGTAAATGCTCAAGTTAGAACCACAGGTGTGATAGCACTAGGAAATGATGATGCCGGCTGAGAGGAGGAACCAGGGAGATGAACAGAAAGTATCTGGAGCCCCAAAGCTGAGAACTTGATGGACTTGAGGAGAAATAGCCCCAATGTTGGTGCCAGGGAAAAGCCATTGCCCCCAGTGCCCACTCACTGGGCGTTTCCACTGGTCTCACCCCAGCCTCATTATTGTTTAATGTTTCATGAATCTATTTCTTGTTTGCTTGTCTCTCTTATTAGATTAGTTGGGCATTTCTTGTAATACAACATATTAGAATTAGATACCTTCTGAGTTTTCTGAGTCTCTCCACCTTCTATGAGCCAGTGATTCTCAAAACAAGCTGCACACTACAATCAGTTTAAAAAAAAAAAAAGTCTGAGGCCTGTCTCCCTCTAAAAGATGCTGATTTAGTTGGTTTGGTTTGTAGTCAAGGTGATTGGTCTCTTAAGGTGATTTGAATCGCAGCCATTAAGTAGATGGACATATGACTTCACAGTTGAGAACTGAGAAGTCAGTTATGTTTTATTTCATCAAATGTTTATTGAGCATCTATTATATGCCAGACACTATTGTTTCCAATGATACACAAGGCACAGTCCCTGTTCTCAAGGAGCTTGTGGTTTTATATGAGGAAAAGGCATGCAGATAAATAATCTTTAATGTGTGGTCAGTGCAATAAAACACAAAAAGTATTATTATCTGGCAGAAAGCACAGAGATAGATTCTGTGTGAAGGGGCATGGGATAAACATAATAATAGTTGACATTTATCAAGTACTTACTATGGATCCAGAAGGCCCCAGGGAAGTGCTGATGTTTTACCTGAGGCCTAGAAGGGGAAGGAGAGAGCCAAGTGGGGAAAAAAGGTGGGGGATGGGGAAGGTAGTTCTGAGCTGAAGTTGATGGAGATGGGGGTGAACAGGTGAAGAGACTGAGGGACGTTACTCCTGGTTTCTTTGTAAAATCAGGGTGGAGTCATGACCTCAGAGAGGATGGTGGAGGCGGGTGGAGGGGTTGAGTCCGTGACTAGAGAAGAGAAGCTCCAGGCAGAGAGCGCTTGGTGCACTGTTGAAGGCCTAGATCAGGGGTCCTCAAACTTTTTAAACAGGG
>NW_005320207.1:0-1181 GCF_000412655.1 Myotis brandtii
TTTAGGGAGAGAGGAATTAGAACTGCAGAACCCAGTGTTCCCTCTGACTCACCTCCATTTGCCCATGGGATCACAGAAGAAAGTGTCTGGGAAGGTGAAATTGAGCTCATGTAGAGATGGCCTATTCTAAGCTTATTGGCATTCTAAGATACCAATCAGTTACCTGCCTTCTCCTCTAAGAGCAGAGAGGTAAAAAACTAGTTCAGGGTAAAGAATGAGGAGGTGTCTCTAATTGTGTAAAGCTTCTAAAGCATTTGGGAACAGATTTGGCAGATAATAAAGCAAGTGACGGAGAGACACATACACATGAAAAATACCTGTTCCTACAACAGCCCCAAGGTCCATATTCTACTGGGCTAATATGACACCTTAAAGGCAGGAACCATGCTTTATCCATCTTTATATCTTTAGCAACGGGCACTTAAGAAAGGACACAGTAAATGAGATAAATGGGCAAAAGTTATGGCTAGTGGGGCAATAGTGGTAGATGAGTCCAGAGGGGATAGAATGCGTAACTTGTGGAGGGGCTTAATAAACCCTGGCTAACGTGTGGTTGACTTAAAAATATATTATTTAGTTGAATATTTGAGTCTGAAGCTGTCATATTAACTTAAAATCCAGGCAAGGCGTACAGATGGGGAGCTATGCTAATGAGGCCTCTATGAGATTTATGAACTCATCTAACAGGATCGCGCTTGTCTAGGAGAGTAGAGCCTTAACAATGGATCCTGCTAAGCCCCTCAGCATCAGGTGTTCATGTGAGCTGTTGATCGGGTTGGATCATAGAGGATTCCTGCCTGCGTTCTTGGAGTGCCCAAAGTGCCATCTGTCTGTGCTTTTCACTAAAGATAGATCTTCATGCCTTACATGTCAGACTTGCAGGCGGCTGAGTTGACTTTCTGCCCTGAAATGTTAGCAGCCCTGGCTTTTGTGCTTACGCACAGAGGATCATCCCACAGCTGGGAGGAGGCCTCAGAGCTGCCTGGGAGCAGGGGGAATATTTGTGTTAATAAGTTTTCCTTTTAAAATAGCCAAGACCTTCAATCCACTAACTGTTTAGGGAGGCATTCATCTCCTTTTGTAAGAAGTCTCCTAAGAGAGATATTAAAATGTTCTTAGGGATGGCCACAAGTATGGCTACTTCTTTTGGCTTACAGTTGAAGAAGGAAATTAAAAAAAAA
>NW_005320208.1:0-1181 GCF_000412655.1 Myotis brandtii
TGCACCAGGCCTCTAGTACCTCAATAATTCTGATTGAAAACATGCAAAGAAAATGTGATTTGGGGCTCAAGTCAAGAACCCTGTTATTTTTTTAATTGCCCAGAAATGCATTCCTTGCGACAGGAATTCTATTTATAAATGTTAGATTCTGAAGCTATGCAGGAAGCATAGGGCAGTGGGGCACAGGGAGCTGAGCAGGGTGTCAGGAAACCCTCATTCTTGTCTCAGTTGTCACTTGTGAGCTGTACGATGGGTAAGTCATTCCTTTGAACTTTACTTTCTTCATCTGAAAGTCTCTGGCTTGTTGTCCCAGAACCAACCAACTTCCTCTTTCTACCTCAGATTCTAATCCTTGTTCAGTGCCCAAGCCCCTCGGACTCCTTCTCCACTCCAGCCACCCTGGGGAGTGGGGTCCTGTCTTGAGTGTTGAAAGGGATGCCTGACTTTCTGACATGCATCTCATCAGGGGCCCTGTGTTCTCAGCACAATTATCCCGGGTTCCTAGAGTCTCTCACCTCCTCCTTCCCACCAAGGTGCTCACACCTCTCACATAGGACCCCCTCCCTCCAAGGTTCTGCTCTGTGGTCTAGGGGATCCCTGGGAATGGATTCTAACGCTCAGCACCATAGGAATAACTGCCACCAGGTAGGTAATAGATAAAAATGCCCTCTAGATCTGGTTCCTGCAGGCCTTTCCACTGTCCCATCCTGGTAACTGGGCAAGGAAGGATAGAAGTGGGGCTTGTCTTACAGCGCCATCTTCTGGACAGACCTGTGAAAGCGGATTCTTGTTGCCCTGCAGAGAACGCTGAGATATTTTTTGGTCTCAGGTTTTTGGTTTTTGGTTTTTGTTTTGAAATCCCACCTGTATCCCCATAACTAAGTTCTGAATTCTGGACTTTCCTAGCCCTCTCCTAGAAGAGAATGTTGCAGGAGCCTTTCAATACAGAGCTAAACCCTCTGGAGTGGCAGGGATGGTCCCTAACCCACTGAAATCCAGAGGCCAATCTTTTCCAATCATTCCATCCGTGAGCCCCTGTCCCCACACACCTACCCCTTATGTCCCTAGCAGACCCACCCCAGGAATCAGGAGACAGGGCTAAGCCTCCATGACCTTCAGAGTTTTAGCCTCAAGTTTTCCTGGATGAAGGCTCCTTGACAGCCATGAGAATAAGATACATA
>NW_005320209.1:0-1181 GCF_000412655.1 Myotis brandtii
TACTTTAAAGCTTATTTACAGATATTCATCAATCCATCCCATTTTTAATTTAAAGGACACATTCCAAGAAGCTATTTCTTTAGGAAAATATTTTTGAGAAATGTTACTTACATTGCTTTATTCAAAGGACCACCATTATAAACCATCTTACTCTTTAAAATGCCTGACATCAGGTTTTAAGCAACCACTCTCAAACCATATTGATGCTCAAAAATAATCCACAAATACCCTTCTCTAACTATACTAGTGTACACAAACTGCAATAGGGGATAGGAAATATTAAGGAAACTTTCACTCGCAGCCATGACAGAGTTAACGGGTACCTCACTAGCCCTGCCACCAAAAACTATTAAACAAGACAAAAATATATGAGGCAATTGTATTCAGTCATTGGGAAACCTTTGCCAAACTCATTTTTCAGAGAAATTCGGCAGTCCTTTGGAGAGAATCACTATCAGCCTGCCTCTCTGTCTGTAGACAATTTCATGATAACTGGCACAGAGAGCTAGAGACCAAGCAGAGTACAAAGTTTCTTTGAGCTGAGGAGGCAGAAATCAGGGTTGGGAACTACTAAGCACCTGGAATCCATGGAGTAGGGCCCTGGAATAGAAGGAGCTGTGCAGAGAGAGGCTGAGGAGTAAGTGAATCCCTCACAAAACCATGTGCAATGTCTGTGCTACACATGTACAGGGTAGGGTCTTGCGGCTGCTATAAAAGTTGACTATGGAAGAAAAAAAACCCAGAGGCCAAGCAGTTCTGGCCGACAGAATTCCAGCTGAGCCAGTGGGGGAAGGGACTTTGTTCACCTCCCAGGCATCTACCTAAGAAACCAGAAAGGCCACATCTTAAAGGAAAATAACTATAGGTGGAAAAACTTCTACCCTAGGCCTATCCTGTCCTAACAAAGCCTAAAACTAAACCTTCATATGATCTTTCAAGAAAGAGCTTAGAAGTTAAGTTCAACCAAGTTACAGGCTTGGGAAATACCTTGGGCTTTCCACAGACCATCCCTAACTAAGTGTAAAAACAAGCTTACAAAAAAAAAAAAGGTAATCAATCAACCAGTAATTCAACTGCCCCCTAGAACAATAATTAAAGAGTCTGCAGAGAAAGAGAATCCAGTTTCAATAATATATTACCCACAATATTCCGGTCAAGGGCATGTACCTTGGTTGCGGGCA
>NW_005320210.1:0-1181 GCF_000412655.1 Myotis brandtii
CTTGCTTCTTGGAGAGAGAGTGACATATAACTTAAAAGATTCTGTATTTCAGACAAAGAAGAGTTTGTTGGCAAAACTACACAGGACACACCAGAGTGCTCAATTAGAGCTTTTGCAAGCAATGCATTTTTATTATTAAACTCTTGACTAAGGCTCCAAATGGGCTGCCTTAGCTGAGTATGCTCACCTGAGAATGGTGTGAGCTCCTTGAAAATACAAGTTTGTTGCAAATGATCAACAAAAAAACCCCAAATTAACATTTATTTTATTTAAAAAATAGTGTGAGAAGTTAGGAGGCTCTTTGGCTCACTAAATCATGAAGTAGGATTATATTTCTCCTGCTGTGAAGAGTGAAAATTAATGTCCTGTTTGGGGTACCTCAACCACATCGCTGAAAGGCCAACTCCATGTCATGGAAACAAATCAGAGGTGTATTTGGAGAAAGATCCCAACATCCCATATCCCAGAAGATATTAATTACATTATATTACTCCTGAGTGAACGTAGCAAGAAGGTATAATCCTTGGGTAAATATCCAGAACAAACTAAAGGCATTTGGGTTGCACTGTAAACAATAATCTAGATCAAATTACTTAATAGTTTAGTTATCAATGTAGAATAATATATGCTTTAGCCTGTGCCAGAAAGATAATCTTTAGAGATGTCTGCGTGACTCCTTGCCCTAAATTGAGTCCGTTAAGTGATTAAGGAATTAAGAAACAATAAAAATAGCATGGGAAAACATTGTACTATTACTGTGCAGCCACTAACCTTCTGTATCAATCCAAGGTTTTTCCAAAAATGCTGACCATTTCTAGAACTATTTAGAACATGGGTTAGCAAACCTTTCCTGAAAGGTCCAGGTAGTAAATATTTCAGGCTTTGCAACTCTGCCATTATACACAAAAGCAACCGTAGATGATCTGTTAATAACCTAACCTTTCCACCTTGCCCCACCTCATGGCTTTGTCTTCCATGTGTTTGGTGCCCTTTAAAATATGGCTTCAGACCTTGGGGGATTGGCATATATTCCTGAAGGCAAGCACTGACTTTGGTGTTAGTTTACCCTTTGAAATTGCACTTTCCCTGTTTCTGGCTTCTGAGGATGATCATTACTTTCCTGCCAGTTTAATTATATACATACTGGAGGCCCAGTGCATGAATTCGTGCACGGGTGGGGT
>NW_005320211.1:0-1181 GCF_000412655.1 Myotis brandtii
TTTTTTTTTACTTTCAAATGCTAATTTTATCTAACATTTTTTAGATAGTTAAGGACTTAAAAGTCAATTACAGTTAGCAGATGGTGACAACTTTCAGACAAAAAGGAAAAGAAGAAATCGGCAATAGTTATAGCAAACACCTTAACAAATGTTCAAGCTGAATTTGAACTGAGATGTGCCCTATATATTCACTTGGTACTATGACTAAGATTTTTTTTCTCATTTTCAAGGAAAACTACTTACACAAGGAATTTCAGGTTTTATTTACATTTACTCTAAGTTATACACTTTAAAAAATCATTAGAGATATAACAAGGCTAATTTTATATCTAGAAAATGCAGAGTAGTGCATTGATTTTGCTGCAATTTCAAGTTTTAGGGAAAAGATTTTATAGCGATTCAGTTGAAAAATTACTATTGCCTTCTTAAAAACTTTAAATCATTGCTTATCACTAACCAAACTGTCTTCCACTCAAGAAAGGGGTATTATATTGACCAAACTGATTAAAGCTTATGTTCATTAGTATATTTTCTCCCCAAATCCAGAATCCTGGCCTCAAAATTATATGTACAGTTTGACCTTTGAAGAAAGCAGAGGTTGTTGGGGCACTGACCCCTGCACAATAGAAAAATCTGTGTATAACTTTGACTCCCAAACCCTTAACTACAGGCAGCCCTTCATATTTGCAGTTTTCATAACTATGGTTGGAAAACAGTATTTTCAAACTGAGACTGGGAATCTGCTAATACAGTGGGCTAACTGTACTAATAGCCTATGGTTGACTGGAAGCCTTACCAATAACAGAAACAGTCAACTAACACATATTCCGTACGTTATATGTGCTATATACTGCATTCTTACAATGAAGCAATCTAGAGAAAAGAAAATTCATAAAGAAGAGAAAATATATTTCCAATATTTATTGAAAAACAACAACAACCCGTGTATAAGTGGAACTATGCAGCTCAAACCCATGTTATTCCAGGGTCAACTGTGTTATTTTCCTCCTGAGGCTGTAATTTTAAAAGAAAAATAATCTGTCCTATCTATCTTTCCACTGAGAAACTAATATGAAGCCTTGACCTAAATGGAAGCTTGTAGGATTGCAGTCAGATATAGTAAAACATTTTAGTACAATCTTAAGAGAACCTTCAATACGTTCCAGTCAAACATTTTTATT
>NW_005320212.1:0-1181 GCF_000412655.1 Myotis brandtii
AAAAAATTTATGTGCATTATAGTCTTTGATCTTGTTATGCATTTCAAAGCCAAAGATTTCATTTCTCTCTTTTATTTTTTAATTTTCAAAGAAGTTGAATGGAAATAATTTTAAAATTGTTCTCTCCTTTTTCTAGTAGAGAGCTTCCTGCTGACCTCCTTCCAGTTAATGAGATATATATGTATGTCCATGTATGTGATGTATATACATATACACACATATACATTTACATATATATATGCACATTTGCATAAGTACACACCCATATACATTTTAAGAGAGAATTATAAAACAGGCATTTAATTCAAGCTTACTGTATGCTAGAGGTAAAGTATATTTGAATACAAGACTTACACATCTCGTAGATTAAAACAGAAATTAAAGACTTTAGATGAAGGCACGATCAAAGGCTCTCTTTTCATTGTTCTTTTATTGTTTATTGACTTCAAAAAGACTTTTTAGTTTAACTGACTTTAATGTCTCTTGAATGCTCTTTTGTAAAGTGACTTTGAAAACTCGAGGATAATGTCTTCATTAAGTGGAGAAAAATTTTGGGGAAAAATATAACTGTAACTTGGCTTTATTGTTAGAGTAGAAAGAGATAAAGTTTTGCTTAATTAATGTCTGTTTTCCCTGTGTTAAGAATTATAAGGGAGAAGGGGGTTTAAATTAGTGCTGATAAAAGTGTGAACTAGACAGTATTGAAACTTTATTTTTGCTTCCTTAGAATTTAGAAGAACATAATTCTTACAATTCAATGAACAGTATTGGGATATTCTAGGTGCCCTGTCTTTCTGGCTCTGAACATACTCCAGACCCAGTGACACCCATGATCCTGGCTCTTGCCGTCTTTGCTTTCATTATCTTTTTGTTTGCTTCCAACATCTGTTTAGAAATTGATGATTTAGGGGGGCGGGGTAGGATGGAGTGGTGTCTATTGATATGTTTTCCTTTCTATTACAAAATTTAAAACTCCCCCTGCTTCTTTCTAAGCCACCGGTTAGAGTTCATCTCTTTTGCTTATTGCCCCTTCGGAACATCCCTTTTGTACTGTTTCTTCACTTTTCTATGGCTTTCTACCTGTTTCCTATTCAGCTTTTCTTTTCTACTGAGCAGATTTGGTCCTGAAACTGAAGAATGCACTTCCAGGCTGCCTATTTTGAAAAACACACAGAACAACT
>NW_005320213.1:0-1181 GCF_000412655.1 Myotis brandtii
TTTCTCTCTACCCTGCCTATCTAGTCAATGTACTGGGCCATCACCAACTACATATTTAGAGGGAAAGGGTTTCAGAGCGTGAATGCAGCTAATGAAAAACAGAGAAACCACCTGTAAATATTTAATAGAGGAGATATGGAACTCCATTTGTATAGGTTTAGAGTCAAATATTAGTAAATTAGAGATGCTAGAAATCTCACCGAATTTCCTTAGGGATAACTGTTTTGAACCCATGTTGGGAAAATTACATGCTGAGATGATTTATTTGCGGGTTGCCTGCTGTTTCTCAACTTTACTCAGTAACTGTCCTCATAGATGCACACGTGGTTTCTTCCTGGCGTGGACGGAAAGCTTCCTCTGTGATTCATCCCCGTCACCTTCACCTCTGTGTAATGAGGGATGCGGCCGCCTTCACCTCTGAAGGCAAAATGTGCCGCTCTGTTGAGCAGGGGGACTCTAAGGGAGATGAGTTTCCTCTGTGACCACGTCATTGCCCTGCCCAGCGTCATAAAGTGGGAATTCTCATTACACGCGGAGGCCCCGTTTCCTTATTCTTGCCCTCGACAGGCTGCAAGGGTGTTGTATGCTCCCTGCCCCAGGAAAGCTTCCTGCTCTCTTTCCCTTTTCACACACAAATAACTCGGGCCTGTTTTGAATTTACTCTCCACCTGCACCTTCTCCCTGGCATTTTCCTACATTACTTGTGTATTAGAAGGTCTGATCTGTTTATGTCTCTGGAATTCAAACTTATTCATTATGAGTAGATACTGGTTACTATAATTTGAGCAGTTGTGCCTGAGAACATACACAGGATTGAACACACACGAATCGAAACACACAGGATTTTATTATAAATTAAATCTTATTTATATCTCCTTTATATTGCAGACTGGGCAACATAATGACATACATGTGTATGTGTGGGTAGATTATCATCCATGAATTTCATTTCAGAAAATTAAAATAAAAGGAAGCATAAAATATTTGCTATTAAAAGGCTGCTCTGACAATTACATTTTGGGGTTCATCCCCAAATAGGATGTTTCACATGTTCACTAAGAGACATGTGCACGGATGCTGACAGCAGCACATTTGCGACAGTCCCGCACTGGGGACAGTGGGATATCCATCAAAACTGAATGGACCGCCCTGATCGGTTTGGCTCAGTGGATAGAGCGTCG
>NW_005320214.1:0-1181 GCF_000412655.1 Myotis brandtii
ACTATGAACAAGAGGCAGGCTCTCCCCAGACACCAAATCTGCCAGCACTTTGATCTTGGACTTCTCAGCCTCTCCAGAACTGTGAGAAATAAATTTTTCTGTTGTTTACAAGCCACCCAGTCTGTGGTATTCTGTTATAGTAGTCCAAAGGCACTAAAACTGGGACTTTTTGCAAGTGTACAGGCATCTTGCCTTCCAGGAACAAAGCCTTGAAAGAATGTTTGTATCTTTAATGCTTACCAAGTTAAAAACACACAACAAAGGAGACTAATTTTCTGGATTGCCACACAATCAGCTTTTGATATTGTTCCCAGAATGACTGTTCTAAAGGAAAACTAGTGTTCATAGAAATATAACTGTCGCCTTTCAAAAAGACACATGTATCAGCAATTATTTTTATTAAAAGAGGACATTTCCATGGAATTCAAGAAAAAACTGTGGTTGTCCTTGTTATTAAAAATATATATAATCATTATTCAAGGTTTCTACATCTCAGATTCCATGGAAAAGAGCTTTGTTTTCAATACCACTGAGATGATCTGAAGTCCCAAAGCTCCACAGTAATCCTGACACTGCCTAGGATGGAGGTTATGTAAAAGAAAGCAAACAGATCTGAGAAGCAAGAGGGCAGTTACTGGACTTCTTAGCTTTAGCAGATTTCTTGTATTGAAGCATCATCCTAGAAAAGCACTGGCTGTAGAAATTGCTTATATACTCACTGCTCCTGAGATCTTAAAAAAATAAAACAGGTCATCATTTCTATTATGGTGTCTTCTGTCTTGAAGTAACAAGTCGTGGGCAGGAAAGAAATAAGCAAGGCTAGGGGAAGAAGTAAAACATTGGAGGTTGAATACCATCTGTTTCACACCTTGATGCCTTAAGGAAGTTTTCCTTTCCATCTCTCCTCCGTTGGCTCGCCCTTATTCATCCCTCAAGACTCCTCTTGGGCACACCTCCCATAGAGCTCTTCACCGAACACTGAACTTCCCTGAACCTCTCTAGCATCTTCTGTGTGTCTGTTGTATCACTTACCATGGATTGCATTTGTCTTGTCCAAGAGTATAACAAGCCCCTTGATGAAAGGAATTCTGTTTTACTCATCTCTGTACTCATCCAACTCAGCATGGTACTTCACAAATAATGTGTTCAATAAATGTTGATCAGTCAAAGTGGATTAAAGA
>NW_005320215.1:0-1181 GCF_000412655.1 Myotis brandtii
AAGATACATCTATTTGTTCTTGGAGATGCTTTGATTGTGGTTCAATGGAATCTGACCCGAACTAGGAATACATAGACATTGATTCTGGTTGTGTATTTCCCATGAATACTGGGTCATTAGCCACAGCATGCTCTGGGCTTTCATTACATCATGTGTAAAGTGAGAAAAAAAGATGTTCTCTAAGGGTACTTTCTGTGCTCTAACAGCAATTTTGTGAAATTAGTCTTTAATCGGTCACATATCTTGTAAGAATTTAAAGCTCATTGATGTCACTCATCAGAGAAGCATAATAATTATAATGTATTCCCAATGAGGTCCTTCTTTCAAATATATTTTTTCTAAAAAAGTATTACTATACTTCTCAACCTGAATGTTAAGTTGTAATTATAAGTCAAGAAAAATTGAACAAGAATTATTGATATTATACTTTCATGGTCAATCGGAAGAGACATTATAATCTACACTTTAATAATTAAAAACATTTTATAAATATGAAAATACCATGATCCAAGATAAAAATAAGCAACATATTAACAGATATCTGCAACCTACTAAACAAAGGTACTATTTACATTTAGGATATATAAAGAATTCCTCTAGATAAATAAGGAAAAGATGTAATAAAACAAATAAAGGATATGAATAGGGGAATTCAAAGGACAAAGTCTGAGTATCAAAAAAAGCGCAACTAATGTTTAATGTCTGACATCATTACATATTGGCTGATAAGGAAACTGAAACTTCATTCACAGCTGGTGGGAGTGTGTATTGATATAACCTTGTTGTTGGACACTTTAACAAAATCTAGCAACAATGAGAATATCCCAGCCCTGCAACCCAACCATTTTCAGGGACAGAAGAATACCTCCCACTTGGTCATAAAGAGAGAGATACAAAATTGTTCACTGCAAAATTGTTTATAACAACAATAACATTGCTGTCTGTATAGAAATCTATGAACAATATAGAAAATTAGCAGAATGGAATAGAGTCAGAATTAAAAAGTCTATACATAGGTAAGGATAAATTCTTTTTTAAAGCCCATATCATAATGACTAAATAATATGCCATCTATATATATAAAAACCTAAGCGACCGTCTGACCCTCTGACTGGTAGCTATGACACACACTGGCCACCGGGGGAGACACTCAATGCAGGAGCTGCCAAGTGACAGCAACT
>NW_005320216.1:0-1181 GCF_000412655.1 Myotis brandtii
GGGTGAAACTTTGTAGGACTTGGGAAGTTACCGATGGTACTGATTATGCTCTTCCCATATACAGAATGAGAAACTGCTCTAGAGTCCACCCAACCAAGACATCCTTTCTTATTGTGGTAAAATGTGTGAATATCCACAGAGGGATGGTGATGGGGAGTTGGCAAAGGCTCCAGATCAAAGCCAGTGAACTCCAGGAATTAAAAGTGAACACTGAATTTGAGCCCTATCATAGAAGTTCTAAGCACTTTTAAGTTGGTTGAGGGTTCAGTAAAAATGTATGAGCAATAATTATGGGAAATTAATGCAAAGTGGTACTGGAGAGTGAATAACAAGTAGTGAATAACTACTGCATTTCACCATTGGAATGGTGCCTGATCTATGTCTCTATACAGTAACTTACAAAGTTACAGTTCTTAATACTGACTATAAACGGATTCCAATAATCTGTGGAATAGTGTGCTGAATTTTTGCAGAAGAGACTCTGGGGGCTACTCAGTTTTGCCACTTCTACAAAGGTGTGTCCAGAATTGAAAGACATGGCTGAGTAAATGCTATATTTGAGGTCAACTAAAATTTGTTTTTCATGCTGCAACCTATTATTTTGCTGAGGATGGGTAGTGTTTCTCCATACTTGTGATAAGAGCTCTGTGAAAAACACCAGGAAGTGCTAGACACAGTTTTCTGAAATATTTATGGCAGATTTGATCTTGAAAATTTCTGAGTTCCTGAGTGTTTTTAAATGGATAGTTATAAGATAGAAGTATTTTTCTATCCTTGTAAAATAGACATGATCTGCTTAAAATGGAAATAGTGCTTAATGAAGTAAAAATAACCCAGCATTTTTTAGAGTGCTGTAGAATGATTGCTTTCTCAAGATCAATTTCTCTAAAGAGTACATAACAAAGGACTTAATTAATGCCATTAGCTGGTAGCCTGGCAGGTATTATGGGTCACTGAAAGTAGAAATCATAATAAATCTTATAATATTGAAATGTATGTGGATAAAAGACTACTGAAGAAACAGACTATTGGTAAGTCTAAGTGTGATCACTGCATCATCACAAGCCCAAGGTGCTCTGGGATGGCTTTGAAGCATGGATGGTTTCAGTTTCAGATTTAAAGAGCAGGTACAGCAAGGTAGCCATTGGAAAAGAGGAGGCCTCTCTTCAGAACCCGATATG
>NW_005320217.1:0-1181 GCF_000412655.1 Myotis brandtii
GTGGCTCACGAGCCGCGGTTTGCTGACCACGGACCTACACCAAGGCTTGGGTCTGGAGCCCTGAGTGGAGCAGCCAGCTGATGAATGGAATAGATAAAAGGACCTGAGTCGGGGGAAATTGGGAGAAAGCTGAGAAGAGCATGAAGCTGAAGCTGCCATAGGAAGTATCATTAGTAAATATTGAATTAGTTTATTTACTCCATGTTTCAATACAGAATTTGCGATGGCCAAGATTTGTGTGTGAATAGGCATTGGAGAGAGAATGTAAGAGTGCAGGTATATGGGCTATTGCCAGATAACATGAGACCAGTTCCTGTATGAGAAAGAGCGGAGAGATAGCCTTCCACAGTAACAGAGGGGCTCTGACTACCAGCCATCACTTGGAGGATGAATTGACCGGGGGATGAAGTTAGAGTTCCCAACCCCCACTTGCCCTAAAGGAGGAATACTGACGTGTTCCAGAACAAGCCTTGGGGTGTAAGAACAAGCCCTGAGGTTTAAAATTTTTTCATGATTTGCCTTCGAATTTTGATTTTTAGTTTGAGGTGGCTCCAAGGATCTGACTCTTTGGGAGAAGGGAGGAAGGAATAGGTAATTATAATAGCTCACATGTATTGAACATTCACTGTGGCTCAAGCACTGTCTAGAGTGCTTTGAATGTACCAGTTCACTTAATCCTCATAGCAACCTTATCAGGTATATGTGCTTTTAATAGCTCCATTTTATAGATGTTGAAACAGATGTGAAGAGGCTCAGCAATTTGCCTCAGCAACGGCACACAGCTAGTACACAACCGAGCTGGTACAAATCCAGGCATTCTGGCTGCAGAAGCCACAGTCCGAACAACTAGGGTGGCGGAAAAGAGGGTGGAGTCAGCCCAGTCTTGGATCTTTCCCATGTGAAAGGATCGGAGCCCCCTTAGGCTAGTTCTGAATTCACATCCTACAGGTGGGGTCTACATTTCGGTGGGCCTGCACCTTAACCGTGCAGGCCAAGCATCATCCCCTGCTCAGAACACAGGTGGATGTTGCAGGGAGAAGCAGGGTCACTGCTCCCGCGGACAGCTCCTCAGAATGTGCACATTATTCAACAGATGACAAGGTGGCTGCACGAGTACTTTCTAGTCTCTGCTGAAGTCGGGAGGGAACAGAGGCCAGAAACAAGAGGTCTAGGGGAGATGC
>NW_005320218.1:0-1181 GCF_000412655.1 Myotis brandtii
GTATTATATGCACCGAATGCTCAGGGGTCCCTTTTCTGATCATTTGCTTTCTCAGTTACATGTGACAGTTATGCCTGCTGTTTGACCAGCAATCTCTCTGGTATCTCGTACCTTCAGGACATATGTGTATGCTCAAGGGAAGACCAATCTCAACGCAAGAAGTCAAGCAAATTAGAATCAGGAAGGGTAACCTTAAGCTTTCATTTACCCTCCAGTGCACCGCTGCGAAGCAGGAATGGCTTTGGAGGTGACCTTGGTTTGAGATTGCCTGTGACCCCCCTCCCCTCCATTAGTAATGGCCGCTAATATTTGACCATGTGTTCACCTTAAGTGGAATAATGCTGCCGACATTGAAATTCACAGGCGGATATCTTCACGGTGACTCATTTGTAAGCAGTACTGAGAAAATGTGTAGCATGTCTTATTTGTCTATCTGGAGTTATACTGCAGTGAGCTGTTCTGGATAGATTATGGCTTTTTAAGATTTACAACGCCAGTGTGAGCAAGTTGGGATCAGGTTAAAAATTGGCATAAGCTTTCAAATGTGATTCCAATCATAAATGGACCTCAAAAAGGTTGAGAGTGTTCATTCACATGGGCAACTTAAAGCAATTGGTCAGATAATCAGAAAAACAAATGGATGAAATGGAAGGAAATGGGAAATGCGTGTTTCGGTGTGTAACTAAAGTGTATATTACATTTCTATACAATAATAAGCATGCACATTTTCTTCTTTACTTTAGCTGGTACTTTCAGATAGTTGGGAGGTCCGATTGCTCAACATTGGGATATATCACAGTTTGCAACTGAGCTGGCCTCTCCTATGAGTCTTTTCAGAGAAAGACATTGCAGCCTGAGACTGGTCCTAACGGAGATCCGTGCCCTCCTCAGGCATTGCAGGAATTTTTTCTTCACTCACAGGTGCTCAAGACAGGACCAGCGTCCCTTCCAAAGCCAAGTTCTGAACATAGATAGGGTCTTGCCTGAGAGTCTGGGGTTCTCGTGAAAGTTATCATCAGAGGTTCTAGGTAGGACATCCTTTATACACTTCATTGGAATGGGATGGGGGGAGTCATGAACTGTCTTAAAGCTCATCATTTGGTTTATGACCAGAGACGTTTCTTTGAGAATTGTCTTCTACCTAAGTACACAGTGAAAACCTACTTTTCCTACAGGTCCTA
>NW_005320219.1:0-1181 GCF_000412655.1 Myotis brandtii
GTTCTGTGGTGAATAGAATCTACCCATCGCATCATGTACCACGGTTAACTTTCCTCCTCCAACTTTCTCTCATGCTACCAGTTACAGAGTACTTCCTATATGTAAACACCATGCTGAGATTTCACATGCATTATTCCATTTAATCCTCCTGGCAACTCTATAAAGATAAGTGCTATTGTTACCACCCCATTTTATAGTTGGGAAAACTGAGCTGAGAGGTTGAGTGACTTAGCAAAGGCCACACAGCTTGGGCTTAGGATACAGAATCGGGCTTTCTCAGCCTTGGTTTCCAGGCAGTCTGTGTACCTTCAGGGGCATTTAAGGGAGGTGGTGAGTATGGCCTGTCCTCCCCCAGGTTGACCAGGAAACCTCAGCATCAGTGTCTTGGTTTACGTCTGTGCCTAGTCTTAATCAGCCACCCGGTCTCAGGCCCCCCATTTCTGTTTCTTTCATCACATGTTCTGTCATTTTCCTTCAGGCTGTGGTTGATTTGTCTCCAACTCTGCAGCAAGGAACAGGCTGCTATTTCACACATCATCTCACAAGTTTTGCTAATGGATCAAACTCAACCTGCCCCAGTCTGAACTCACTCCTCCCTCCTCGGCACCCTGCATCCATCTCCCAGGCCCTGCAGGGACTCTACACTCCTACCAGGTCCACAAGCCAGAAACCACGCTCCTTCCTCTCTCCATCCTCCTCAACCAGCTAAGTGTCACCGCATGTGGTTCCATCTCTATATCCCCTGTCTCCACCTGCCTTCTTTCAGCTCATCTGCCATAGGCCTGGGTTAGCCTCCTGGACTGTTCTCCTCTTACATCTCTGATGTACCCTTCATCTGCTACTACCAACTGTCAGACCATGTGCTTCTACCACGTCATACCCACGCCCACCCCCCAAAGGCTTACCCGGCCTGGCGACCACGGCTTCTCCCTGACCTCCATTTCATCTCCCACCCCACCTCCCCACCATCTCTGCAGCCTGGCAGAGCCTGGCCTCTTACTCACCTTTGGGAAAGCTGTTGCCTCTTTGGGGAATGCTCTTCCCCAAACTGAATCTGCTTATCAGCATTTGGAGCCCAGATACAATGCCACTCCTCCATGGGACTCCTGAGAGCCCACTCCTCCCTATCACCTGAGGCCTAGTACCTGAAAATTCCAGCTGAATGATCCCAGCTTGCAACA
>NW_005320220.1:0-1181 GCF_000412655.1 Myotis brandtii
TTTAATAAAGAAGCTCAAGTGAACTCACTACTTGAGTTCCTCCTCTCGCCCCTTCTTCCTTTGGGTCTTTATTCGTGTTTCCAGTCCCATGTGTATGCAGTGAAGGTTGGTGTGCGTGTGGCTTGTCGCCCTGCTGCAGCGGTTGTAACCAGCTTCCTTTAAGACAGATAGTTTCAAATGAAGTGCTTGATAATGACCACATGAATATCTTCGCAGCTGAGCCAAGGATACTATGATTACATTTTCCTTTTTATATAACTTTCTGTTTTTCCTGAAGTTCACTATGTTCTCATTTTATTCATTTGCTTTGTGTTCTTTGAATTTCTAAGGCTTCCCACACCCTCCCAGAAGCTCTTTAAAACTCCTCTCGGTACAGTTTTCTGCATGTTCCAACCTGTATTGGTTCCCCCTCTACCCTGAAGAGGCTGCCTGGGGCCCTATGTCCCGCTCACTTGTGACTGGTCGCCCTCCGGGCCTCTGCTGCACCCTGTCCTCCTAGGACTTCCCTCTGCCTTTGTTCTGCAAATAACCTACCTCTTTCCTTCTTGGGATCCGCTGTTTGCTGGATCCCAGGTCTGTCCTTTTCGTGACTGACCCCTTCATGTTGCTGAAGGGGAATGTGGGAAGAAACTTGTCTTTGTGCGTCTGGAACTCTCTCTGCTCAGTCATTCTCTGCTCTCTGGCCCACTCCATCTTCACGTGCGATGGTTTGGAATTCCAGACGTCTCCTAGTTTTACCACAGGTAGATTTCTGTGTTGCTCATTCAACAGTATATTGGGGTGTTTTTCAAAAGGAAAAGGGGGGTGATGGGAGCATCTTTTATCCTCCATGTGGAAAGTAAAAATGCCATTTTCACTTCTTTGGTTATGAGCATGGATGAACATTTTCATGTATTTGTTTAGTCTTTTGATTCCCGCTGGTGTGAATTATCCATTAAAACCTTCAAAGAAGAAATTCTTGGGACAATTAGCACAAAACAGGGACGTTCTAAGGCTTATTTTTCTCGCCTGTCTCCCCTGAGCTCCAGGCGGCCCTCTGACTGTACCCACAGTTCTCCACTCTCATTTTCAGATTGCCTCACGCCCGTGACTGCTGTGAACATGCTCACCCAGCAGGAGGTCCCTGTCGTCATCGTGGCCGACGCTGAATTTGAGGGCTCTCTGGATTCAAAAATAGGTAA
>NW_005320221.1:0-1182 GCF_000412655.1 Myotis brandtii
GTGTATGTCCTTACTGGAATCAGAATTCTAGTATACCTAGAATTATGCTCCTTACCTTCTTTTCTACTTACTTTTCCAGTGATTTTTTTCTCTCTTCCAAAAGATCTGTTTTCTTTTCTGGATTATCTTGTTCCGTTAGTGGTACACACATTAAAGCTGAAAATGTTAGTCACCTTTGATTTTGGCCTCTTGGGATAATCAGAAAATTCTTTCAGTTCTGTCTCTTCTCCCAGTCTCCTTGTCACTTTTCTTTGAATTGGGCCTCCTGTTGTGCATCTCACCTCCTTCTTACTTTCTATTCCTCCTAGAGGGTTATTATTTAGCATAAAGTCCACATTTCTTTCTCTTTCTACTGACTCACTTTTTAGTTGCCCTAAACTTACTATTCCTTGAATAGATCTTACTATTTTCATATGTCTGTATTTTTTATTTTTGGGGAATGTCTTTCTTTTTCAATGAATTCCTTCTTTCTTCAGGCCCACCTAAATGTCACCTCTTTAGCAGTGCATTTTCTTACATCTGTTTGTTCTCTCCCAAAACACTTTTTCTTGGACCTGAAATTTTTGTGAATGTATCTTTATTTTTCTTTTACCATATCATATTATATTATTATTTCCTTATGTCTGTCTCTTCCACTAAAATTTGAACTCTTTGAGGGCAGGGAAATAATATATTCATCTTTTTATCCTTGAAACTGAGAATGATCAATAAAGTAGGTCCTTGATAAATGATTGAAGTGATAAATTCTTAAATGAGAATAATAGACAGTTTTATTAGATATAAAGTTGTGATACAAAATCTCCAAAATTTCCTTTTTTAAGTTCTGTGATTATATGTTTAAAGTTTGGTATTTTAATATTTTACAAAATTATGATTCTTAAATATTGAGTTTTATTTTATTTCTGACAAAGAAACAGTCATATAATTTCAAAATTTTTTATTTAATTTTATTTATATTATCTAGTGATTAGGTAAATTTAATTTTTCATTTTAGAGATCTAGAAATATGATTGTACACATTCAGTAATATTTAAAGGAAAAATCAGTAATATTTTTTAAATTAATGGAAATGATAAAGCAAGGAGATATGCAAATGCTTATTTAATGAACTGAATTATACAACTCAGTCATCTAAAAATAAGTCACTTTTCAGAGTAGGATTGGTTTTAATGATTAAGTTTA
>NW_005320222.1:0-1182 GCF_000412655.1 Myotis brandtii
TTTTTGAATCCTCCCCAATCAGTATTTTGTCTGTTCTAATCCACGGAAACCACTTTTTATCAGAGTTACCTTGGTCCTCAACATTTTCAAATGCGGTAGTCAAGTCTCAATTTTCATTCACAGAATTTAACAGGGTGTCTCATTTGCTTCTTCTTGATACTTGACTCACTTAGTTTCCAGAACAACACACCCTCTGCTTTTCTTTCTAACTCACAGGTCATTCAATTTGCTCTTTTCCTGGATCCTCTCCTGCTACATTTTGGACTGTCCTATGGCATAGTCCTGGAGTTCTCTCTACACAGTTATTCCCTGAATAGGCTACCTCCCCCGTTTTTAAAGACTATGTCTATAATGATGAATTCCAAATATACAGCTTGAATCCATAAATTCCAGACTCACAGAATCAAATGCCAACTTAAATTCTCACATTTGATGTGTAATAGGAATATCCAACTTAACAAATGCAAATTTTGATGTCTATCTGAAGCTTGCCCATTGCCCACGTTTCCAATTTTAGTTAATAGTAACACATTTCACCCTCTTAGTTCAGGTAAAATACCTTAGAACCCTCTTTACTTCCTCTGGATTTCTGCCAGCTGAATCATGATTCAGAAAAAATCCTCTTTCTTCTACCTTCAGAATAAATCTACAATCTGACAACTACTCAGTTAGGTTACAAACTAGTCCAATTCACTATTGTCAAGCTAAAATTCATCCAGTATGTCTTCTCCACCCAGTCCGCCCAAGCAGAGAAGGTTACCTTTCTAAAATACAAACTATGTCATACACATTTAATCTCAACACTCCACTGGGCCGCCTATATACCCGGACAACTTAAATACCTTACCATAACTACCATAGTCCCTACAGGACCTTCCCTAGTTGCCTCTCAGACCTCATTTCCTTCTCCTACCTGCTTTGCTCATTACGCTATAGCCACAGTGACTTCCAAGGTGTTCCCTAGTGTCTGGTCTCAAGGCCATTGCCTCTGTTATGCCTTCTTCCTGAAATCCTGTTCATCCGATAGCCACATGACTGATTTCCTTTCTTTTAGTTATGTCTCTGCTCCAATGGCCATCTCTTGAGAGAGGTCTTACTGAAATGAGTTTTAGGGACAATATAGGTAGGTTTAGGGAGTCTCAGAGATAAGGAGGGTCCATGGGAGAGGAATACATAGATGGA
>NW_005320223.1:0-1182 GCF_000412655.1 Myotis brandtii
TTTTTAAAAAAAATGGGGGCTTTATTCTTTTGTTTCTTCCTGTGGAAAATATTTGAAGTGCAGAGATGTATTAGTCTGTGACATGCCAGGCATCATTACTTTGCATTAGCAAGGCCTAAGTTTGATTATTGCCATTCAAAGCCATAAATAACAGGGAGTTGAAGGAAAGTGGAAAAGATGAATAAGAGATGGAAAATAAGCCTTTTAAGAAAGAATTAGATCTGTGTAGCTTTAAAAGGAGGAGGAGGAGGGTACAATGTAAATAACACTCACTGGATTGAGATGCTGGTTTTAAGGCCTGGTTCTACCAAAGTGATTCACTTTAGACAGGCCACTCTTACTGTCTCTTAATCTGTAAAATGAGGGGACTTGTTTAGATTGGAATCAACAGATTTTTTTACTAAAAGACCAGCTAGTATTTTAGGCTTTGCAAGCCAAATGGCTTCTGCCACAACTACTCAATTCTGTTGTAAATGAATACTTAAACAGGCAAGGCTGTATATATTCCAATAACACTTGACTTACAAAGATAGGCAGCAAGCCAGATTTCATCCACTGGCCTTAATTTGCTGACCTCTAGACTGGATGACCTTTAAGATTTCTTTTACATCTGCATGCTGTGATAATTCTTTATTATAAACATCATAGAAAGGGATTGCTGGTCATTTATTTTCTACGATATACCAGTCAGAGGCTAGCCAGGAGACAGAAACCACATAGGTATTTTAACAGAAAATTTAACATGAGAACAATTGTTAACTAGATTTTTTAAATCACTGAAAGGGTAATTTACTGAGGTATCATGGATTTAGCAACTGCAGGAAGCAGCTACCACCTCTGAGCCTGTGAAACAGGAAAAGAGGTTGAGATTGTTAAACCATAGAAGATTGGAGGAATGACCCCACAAAGTTAAAACTCATATCTCTGTGAACTGGCTCCTGCTCAACTGATGCTAATATTTCTGAGCTCCAAGGAAGGCTCTGTGCAGACGGAACCTCTGAGGGCTCCCTTTAATGGATAAAAAGCCAAACAAAAGAAAGTAGACTTTGGGTAAAGCAGGAGGGATTGTATTAAACATAAGAACTAATTCATAGATACAGTGGGAATGGTGTAAGAGTCATTGTCCCCAGTGTTTTTCAATAAAAGATTAGATAGTTATCTACTCTAGATAGTTTTAATTTC
>NW_005320224.1:0-1182 GCF_000412655.1 Myotis brandtii
GTTCATTTTGAACATTTCTACTTTTATCTTATTAAGATTTCAGGAGGGACAAGGAGTGTGTCTAATCTACCACCCAGGATGAGAACGCTGCTCACGTCTGAATTTTCATTTTCTCATCCGCTTGTCTTCCTCGGCTCTGTGAGTTCACGCTTCATCTCTTTGAACACTTGTGTCTCATCCTTGAGCTCTTTTTAAAGACTGGTCATGCCCTCTGTAATTTCTTTGAGGCTGTAGAGAATTACATGTTTATACTTTTGGTCTTCTTCCTTGCCTAGGTCTCCTTGTAGTAGAGTTTCAACTGCCTCTTGCTTATGATCATTTTCTCCTTTTATTTCTCTGTTCAAGGATCTTAGCTGGTTTTTCCCCCAGCTCATGCTTGAATGAGATTCACTAAAGAATTGGTGGGAAGGGGCAGGGGAGGGCAGCAGGGCAGTTAACAGCCACAAGTCAGGTACGATCTGCAATACCCTCTGACCAAGCAGCTCTGTTCCTCACTCCCCCAACCCTCCATCCCCCTCTGTGCGGCTCATAGCAATCTCAAGTCTCCCTGTTTGGAGATCTTGCAATTGTTGCCTGCCCTGCCTTCCTCCTTTAATCACTTCTCCTTTAGCTGATGGTGTGGGTCGGGTTTCTCTTTAATCCTTTCCTACAGCTCTGCCATCGTGCTTGCCCCATGGACTAGCCATTCCCACCGGTGTCCTCATGCCCAGCAAAGGATCATAGGGAATGATCTTCCAGGGATGTGGAGAGAACACTGCACCCCGCCCCAGACTGGTGGCCTGGTGAGCTCAAGCCTCCTGCCTTAGCCGGGCTCTGTCTTTTCGGTATCTGGAGATAGGCTGGCTGATTTAAAGACTGGGCTTTGGCTATTTCCTGGTTTCCTTGAGGATGGAATTTTGGTGGAATTTGAGGGAGGGGAATTGAAAGATCTTTACTATCCTTAGTGTGAAACCACTGTTTTCTAAAGATTAGCTTCATTATAATGAAAGGGTCATCATAATGAGCCAGAGGTTCTTACACCATTAATAATAGATGTTCTACTGATAGTGGAATTTATCTAGGACTCATTTGAGATTCTCTATATTATTTCCTCACTGTTTTCTGGATTCTTTATATTTTTCTGGACTGAAATTAGTTAGTGTACTGATGTCATTCTCTTCCTTTCTCACACACACGCCCCCC
>NW_005320225.1:0-1182 GCF_000412655.1 Myotis brandtii
ATCATATATGTTTATATACTACATATGTTACAAATACCATATGATTTCACTTATATGTTATTATATAGCATAATATATGATAGTATAGTAACTAACATTATATAGCTAGTCACTTGCCACTGTGCTAGAAGTTAAACTCAGTTGGGAAGGCTCCAGCGTTGACCCTTTTCCCTAAACCAGGCTTCTCAGACTTTCTTTTGGAATACTTGCTAAGAACAGAGGAAAGGGAATGCATACTTTGGGAGTCAGAGGGAGTATCTGGGCACGTGGCCCATAGTCAGAAATTTCTTCTAAAAATTAATGTAATATTTGTATTTGGTTTCAAATGGACCTGTGTTTATTTTAATATAAAGTGTATTTAATATAAAAATGTTCACTCCCCCAGTGGTCAAGTCAAAGGACACTCCAGAGAGTTGCCACGTGAGCCAAGTGTCATTCCTGGCTCACCTGCTGAAGGACGCCACCATCTTCTCGTAACTCCTAAGATGGAATGGTGTTTGGCCAAATATATTTCTTGTTCCCACCTACCCTCCTGGCTTGCGTTGTCTTGTAGCATGGAAGCAGATGGAGGCAATGTCTGCCTTGCCAGGAGGTAACGACCCTCAGGTCTCCCCTGCGGTCCACGTCTGGGTTTTCTGATACAACTCTGGCTCCCACCCCTCTGGATATGGCTGATACAGGGTCTGGGAGTGAAAGAGGAAGTGAAAGGCCATACAGTGGGGGTGCAGAGAAATTTCTCACAGCAGGCTGGCTGTCCGTAGGTGGAGAGGCGAGGGCCCTGAAGCCTGACCTCCCCTTTTCCATCAAGGGCCGGCTTCTGTGGGGCCCTACCGTCCCCAGTCACTGCTGTGCCTTCACTGAGTGACAGTTGTGGGTGTCCTTGTCTTTCCCTGGGCACTTTTCTCCACCCAGGCCTCTCTGTGGCTCTGCAGGTGTGGGCCCTCCAGTGAGCCAGTGCTAGCTGCCATTCCCGGAACTTGATCTCCCTCTGACATGAAACATCCCAGGGCATGTGAATTTCCTGCTGCTGCTGTAACAAATTATCAGTCTTAGTGGCTTAAAACAATACAGATTCATTCTCTTCACAGTTCTGGAGCTGAGAAGTCTGGATTTAAGGTGCTAGTAGGATTGCATTCCTTCTAGGAGCTTTAGGGGAGAATCCATTTCCTTTCCCTTTCCAGC
>NW_005320226.1:0-1182 GCF_000412655.1 Myotis brandtii
ATCAATAAAAATATTTTTTTTATAAAAGGAAAAATAGAGACAGTGGGGTCAGAGTTCACACAGAGCTGGTTGGACAAACCTGCTGGTTACTTCTCTAGGATTCCTGGCTCAGCACAGTCAGAGGACAAACTCCCAAGTGCCAAGTTCCTCTGATGGCCCATGTGGCAAAGAGCCCCAGTTTGGGGATGCACCCTTAATTCTAGATTCTTTCCACTCAATGAAGTCAGGTTTCTTGCTCATAATTAAGTAACAGAAAATTCAGGTTAAAATAAGCATATTGAATTAAGTGTGTACACAAGTATATTTCCCTCCGTGTAAAGTGACATGGCTCCCCACGACCCTTACACTTCTTTCCTAGAATCTCCACTGCACTTGGATCTTGGCATAGAAGACAACTCTACGGGATCTTTTCCTTTAATGAAAAAAAAAAATTAACCTTTGCACATCAACTAAAAATTTCCCAAAGCCTAGAACCTGATTATGCCTAAACTCCATGAATTATTCATGCTACCCCAAGTGAATGAGATCAGATTTAATTATGATCTGAGGGGGCATTTTCTTTAGAATTAAATGGAAAATATCCTCATTTGTCTACTGAGCTGTGTTACAAACAGGTTATCATGGGCTTTTCACAGAACAGCATATGCTGAGAAACAAAAGCGGATTCACTGGATCAATGTAAGGGAAATAAATATGAAACCAGAGAACCTTTCCCATATCCACATCAAGCCTGTTTCCATTAAGCCCAGGCGAGAATGATACCAGTACCAACACATGCAAAACCTCATAAATTAGCTGCACCCAATTATTAGGAAGGCAGCCTTAGGTCATAAAAACGATTTTGTGAAATTGATCTTAAATGAAAAATGTGTAATTACACTTAAAGCAGTTACAGGCTGCTAGTCAGTGAAAAATTTATATTTCCTGTGGAGTTGTACCACATTCTGTGCATATAAAATTAGCTGGACTGGTAGAATTTATATTACAGTCAGAAGTAGTTCAAGAGACAGAAGCACTTTTCAATATGATCTCACAATCTGGCTAGCTATGCACCCAATGTTCATGTTTTAATTTTATTGCCTTTGGCCAAAAGCCACATGTTCAGAATTCTACATAAGAGCTTCACAATACTTTTTAAAGCCTTGAATGTGTGTGTGTTTTCTGTAAGAGCTGTAAGACTTC
>NW_005320227.1:0-1182 GCF_000412655.1 Myotis brandtii
TGTCCCAAGGAAGCGATATTTGCTGAGGACAAAGGGGAATTGGAGCAGCAGTTCCTAAACCTTGGAGAGTTGTATCTTCCAGAAACAGACTACACAACAAAACAACAAATAAAAATAATGTGATTATATTCTAGGTACCTGCAGTGTTTGTGTTACTCGTAAACAGTATGATAAACCGTATAAAAGAAATTCCAAGAAAAAATTAAGTATTGAGCAAAACATTAATTGCACTTTTGTCACACTTGAACTTAGTTCATCTCAACATTATTTCCTTAATTTATCTATTAAACATTATCAAAAGCCCTGTATTCATTCATTCTGACTCCACTACTTAACCTTTTGTTACACAATGAACATCTCTTGGAATGAACCCCCAACTCTGGAAGGTTTTAGCTTTTGAACATCACTGGCCTTTCTGTAGGCTAATTCTAGGTTTGCCCTAGTTCTATGCCCTCACCAGTGAAGCTTTTTGAACAAAACACAGATGACAAAATCCCACAACAAGGCCCAGGGGCTATTACATCTTTAATGATAATTCAAATATACAGCCAGAATTGAAAAACCCCTGCTCTCAATCCTCAGAGAAATTATAAATGCTCCCTTAATCACAATAATCATGATTTATTAAAAGTAATAGTCAACATTGATTGAGTAGTTGCTAAGATCCAAGCATTGTGTAAGTACTTAATACATTTTATTATAATTATGTAAAAAATTCCCAACCAATTAAAAATATTATGATTTCATTAATGACATTGCCCCAGAAATGTAGCAGGAAAGCACCTCCCCAAACTATAATATCCTTTTACAAGGAACATTCTTAAATAGACTCTGAAATGGAAAACAAGACTCCTTCTCTATTAAATATGATCCACTAGACATTTGAATTAATTGACTAAACCGATCCCCAAGCCACTAATAGAAGACTATTTCTCAAGGACCTCTAAAATTAAAGAACTCCATGCCTGTGACTTCCCCTAAAAAAAAAAAATAGAATTTCCCAAAGTGGTATTCTAGGGAGCATTATAATTGTGAGATAATAATAGGTTGAAACAAGACTTCTTTGTCAAATAAATTTTGGAAATGAGAAGTGAAATTAAATAGGTTTCTTTACTATAGGGTTTCTTATAGCCTCTGATATGACAAAGTGTTTCATGATTTTTCTAATAGACATACATGCAG
>NW_005320228.1:0-1182 GCF_000412655.1 Myotis brandtii
CCCCCAAGAAACTCATTAAGCCTGGGTGTCAAATTACTGGGCAGCAGCCCTGTATTTCACCAACAATTGACCTAGAGTCCTGAAAGGCCATTAACATGAAAAGAATAACCTAATCTCTTCTGTAAAATCAGCATGGGATTCTCATTTACACTTATCAACAAACATTATTTCCATCGCAATTAACTAATCAGTATTATAATGTGAAGGCAATTATATTAGGCATTGTTTCCAAGAGATTGAGTTACATCAAACGATTCCCATGTTGGCTTAGAGTTCCAGGCCAGGTATTTTCCAAGGGCCATGTGCTGTGAATATTGGTGCTACATCTGGGTTTCTGTGGGCCAGAAGGTGTTCTCATAATCAGAGCATGCATTAAGCATAGATACACGAGCTACACTATAATGGACCATAGTAAACTATTTTGGAACCATCGATGAGGAAAGGTTAAAGAGGTTAATACCAGTGTCGGGAAAGGAAGAAACTCAACTATCAGCGGTGAAACCTTAAAAAACTTGTTTCTAGAACAAGTGGTAAAGTATAAATGAATGAACAAATGGACATATGTAACAGTCAGCAATGTGTCCAGAATGCTTTTTAAAAGCACACGCTTTCCAAGCTCAATAGCTGAATACCTTCACCGGCATCATATCACATGTACACATACAAACCCAAATTTTAAAAAATGATTTGTTTTTCTCAGTAGGCACAATTCAATATATTTGAAAATAACAATTTTGCAACTTGATAGGAGCAGAGAGAAGCTAGCTCAGCTTGTCTAAGAAAAGGGCAATGAAGACCTGCATCCCACCTTTCTCTTTTTGAGTCGTTTGTTGCTTTAACCATTTCACACCAGATGTCTCAGCGGGTGTTCTAGACTCTCTTTGGGTATTGCTGCCCTGAGGTCTGGCGCAATGTAATCCTTTCCCGGAAAGGAAAGAAATTCCATTATTTCAGTGCTTGATATGAGCTAGCTTGTTAGCCATATGCTATCTAATTCAATCCTCCTCCTGCAGCTTTATTGGTAGGGAGATATTGGTAGGGAAATATTGGTAGGGAGTTTTGGCAATGAAGGAATTGAGGCCCAGAGAACTAAAAAGATTTGCCTAAGTTTCATGGCTCATTTTCACAGAGAACTCAGGCTCCTCAAGCTGCCTTCTAGCTGCCTCTCCTGGCACAAAACCC
>NW_005320229.1:0-1182 GCF_000412655.1 Myotis brandtii
GTTAAATCTGAAAAGAAAGAAACATCAATTGAGCTGTAAGCTGTAAAGGGTGTATATATTTGGGGGACATCCACTATGTTAATCAGTGAATTCCAAATGCATCCTCATAGGGTAGTTCACTAATTTTTAAGGGAAAAAGTTAGACTAGATAATTCTTTATTCAAAGAAATTCCAATAAGATGAACAGAATGGTATCCTTCAAATAAGAAAGAAAATATTTACTCAAAATCCTCAGTTGAGAGTTAATAATCCTCCATTTGCATCTGACAATTGCCCATCAAGAAGTGAACTTTAAGAATGAAGTTTGTCATTACCTTGACCTGTTGTTACACACACTGAAGGCGGGAGTAACCTTCCACTCACCCTGCCCAAGAGCCCAAGTATGGCTCTCTCCTTCCAGACCTTTCTCCAGGGCTGGGACAAGCAAGGGTCAGAAAAGAGGGCACAAGTTATAGCCGGTGGCAAGGATGGTTTGGAAGGACAAAGGACCAAGGTGGCAGTGGGAATGTGCACTGAGGGTGTGTGTGCAGGGGGCAGACACAGAGGCAGTGCAGGTCAGCTCAGAGCCGGAAGGGTCAGACCACTGTCAAAAGCTGAAGCTGAGAACAAACACAGATGTGATAGAGCAACCATCCTTGCTCATCGTTCAGAGCATGAATGCACCAGTCCCCTGTGTCCCCCTGGAGGAATTAAAAAGAACTATTTAATTGTAAACATTTCAAAGAACCTTCAGTAATTTAGAAGCGAATGAAACCACCTCTTTCACTGAACCCGGTCAAAGGGAACAAAAAAGTCCAAGTCCTTAACCTGAGAATCCCCGAGAAGGATGCCAGGAGGGCTTGTCGGGGCTAGAACACTGGTCTGGTCCTTGGCACTGTGTCTCATGCTCTCCCTGCGCCAGCAGATGGTGCAATGCACACCTGTGACACTTGTCACAGAACAGCTCTCTGATATGTTTATTACGAGAACTTACATGAATCTTCACGCATCCAGGCGTCATCAAGTACCCACCTGTTTCCTGACTAAGCTGCCCCTGAATAGCATGGTGTGTCTGGTATAAAGCAGGAAGCCCCACCGTCAGCTAGGACCACGCCCCAGCCACCTCCACGCTCCAACGGATTCTTCTTTTAGAGAAACCCATTATACAGCATGTGAGGGATCACGGCTTTGAACCAAAAAGAT
>NW_005320230.1:0-1182 GCF_000412655.1 Myotis brandtii
AAGCCCTGCAACTGTCTGCCCCAAAGTCAGGATGCTGCTGCTGGGACCATCACCGGAAAATGGATTCTGCGTGCTGCCGGCTTCCTCACGTTGCTCTCTCTCAAACTGAAGACACGTGTGCGCCTTATTGGCCACTTTAGTCACATGACTGGAATGGCCGCTAGGGAGACTGGGACAGAGAGAACAGTTTGTTCCTTGGATGGGCGAGCATCACAATTCCCCCTAGATATGAAGCGTATCTGAAAACAGTAAGTGACCCAAAGCCATGAGAAAGGTCCACAGGAAATAAGCACGTGGTCCATGCTGAGCCAAGGAGAGCCAATCCTGGGCTCTGGCTGCCAGCGGCAGGAAGTGGGATTCTCGTTCCTGTTCCTCTGGGGTTAATCATATGGTTACTTATGAGCCTGGATCTTCTGGTGGCACCTTTGCATGACATAGGAATCTGCCTGAGGATTCGGGCAGAAAAACGGAGTCAAAAGATGGAGAAATGATTCAAGTATTGGATGCAGTTCTCCTGGAAGCCAGACACCCGTGGAGTTTTCAATGCCATGAACCAATAAACTTTTTCCTTTTCTTACACGGGCATTCGTTAGCATTTTTGTTACTTGCAACCAGGAGACCTGACTACGAGGGTCTTTCAGAGTCTGTGCGCCCCTTGGCAACTCCGTAGTTCTATGCCACTGTGACCGGGATGGCAGAGGTCTCTCCCAGCTCTATGGCAGGGGGATCCCATTTAATGCCTTTCATAACTCTCCATCACCCATAGGGTACAATCTAAGGACTGCAGGCTGGCAGCCAGCCTAGGCCTTGGGGATCTGAACCCTCTTCCCACCCTAACTCCAGATTCTGCTGCCCAATTACTCACCATTTGTACATATCATGCTGTCTCACGCTTTCCTGACTTGACTCATGCTGTTCCCTTGGCCTGGAATGCCCTTGCACCACTCATCCCCTTACCCTAACTTCCTCACATATAGTATTCTTGTGTTCAACTTCCAAAACAAAGCTCGGGCACCACCTCCTCCAAGAAGCCTTCCATGATACGTAGGTATACAGATGACAACCAACTTACAGAGAGAACAGAGTAGCCCTCTGAGCAAACTGAAGAGTGGATCAGAAAGTATGCAAAGAGCAAGTCTTAGGAATAGCAAAGGCACATTTCAGCCCAGCACTTAAGACTTT
>NW_005320231.1:0-1182 GCF_000412655.1 Myotis brandtii
TGAACCTTTAGGTTTTATGGTTGATGTTGAGGCCCTAAGACCTGCCTGTTTGGCTGGCTACCCTCCATCTACCTATAATTATATATTAAGTGCATATTGCCTACCAGGCGTTGTGTTAGTTGCTGGGGATAATAATAGTACCTAATGCTTAAATGAATATGTCCTTTGTGTATGGTCCAGTGTTAAGCACTTTGCATATACTAGTATGTCCTGTTTACTCTTCACAACCAAATGAAGACAGGTTATTTTATGGATGAGGCTCAGAGGTTGTTGCCTGAATCATACAACTAAGGGTCTGGGTTAGGTTAGTATTGGGATATAGATCTTGATTATTGATTCATTTTATTGATTTTCGGGGGGAGGAATTTCATCTGAAACGTGGTTTTTGAAAGGTAAATTCTTCATGTATTTGTATATTTTTAAAAGCAATTTCCCCCCTTTGACAGCTTGGATCCAGATGTTGTCTTCCCTCCCTGGCGGCCCCCCAACACCCATCACACTCAATAAAATGTAGGCACTCTGTCTGCAAGAACACGCTCTTTAATTTCCTGGTTTATATGTTACTGGTATATGAGGATGTTATAAAACAAGTGCAGTCAAGCCTCACAAACATTAAATCTGGGAGGTTTCCGAGACACGTGGAATGGGTTTATAATTTAATAAAAAGATTCATTCAGCCCCAACAGCTTACTTGCTGGGAGTGTTCTCTTTTCTGCCCTTACCCGAGGTGGGGAGACATGTGGTAACTGTGTGTGTGCTGTGTGCCTACTCTGTCCATCCTTTTGAAATGTTGAGATCAATTATGTTGAATTTATCCAGAGTCGGGAAGGAGTCTGGTTATCACAAACTTGGCTTCTCTTCGAGGTCGCTGTGTGTACTTCCCTGTGTTCGTGGTGTGGGCTTCTATTTAGAGAGGCCCCTACTTTATCAGCGTTTGTGAATTCTTGATATTTTAAAGTTTGATAAAGGGGAGATCTGCCAAAAGTGATATCAGATGGTACTGTCGTTTTCCATTTGATAATCAGTTTATTTAAAAATAATTTTATTTAAAAACATTTTATGTCATCTTCCACTTCCATAACCCCCAAATAGTTTAAATCAGCTTGGTAAACTTCTGTCCTTCTTCATCTATAGCACTTAATTCTTGCTGTTTTTAAATAATAATAATTATTTTTATTTTTT
>NW_005320232.1:0-1182 GCF_000412655.1 Myotis brandtii
ACTGCGGATTCATGGAGAAATCCACCTTTCTATGGCAAATGAATGTTTCCAGGACAAAGTCACATTTGCTTTCAGAAGATGTAAACATTTCTGAAAGAACCTTCACAAACTTGTTAGCTTACGTGACTGTAATAAGGGGTTCCGCCTTCCCTTAGCATCTCTCACTTTCATCTGTAAGTGCATCCTAAGAGTTTATATTGACACTGAGCTACAATGGAAAATGTGCTGCCGTGGGAGTCAAGATTCTTTGATGCTAACCTTGTCTTTGTTCTAACTGGCACTTCTGGAAAACAAATTATGAGCATCCCCACCACCACCTCAGGATGCTCAACTGTAAATGTAGTGATTAATGTACAAATAGGAATGATAGTATGAAAAACTGAGATAGCACACAGACATGAATGTTGTCTAGGTATAAAGGAATGCAATCAATGCTATTCGCATGCAAGTGGTGCCTTTATAGAATAAAACAAGCTGTTTCTCCTACTGCTCGAACTTCAATTCTAGCTAACCTTGTGGTATAGCTGTGTTTATTTTATAACTGAGCTTTTCATCATAGTAGGTTCCTTAATTAGTATTAAGTGTATTGGGTACCCATTCATGAAGAACTGAGACCTCAGAGCAACACAAAAATTTGTGTTGATTTAATAACACAAATCAACCTTTGATTCCTCACAAATCAACCTTTGATTCCTCAAGAAATAATTCCTCTCTCTTAATGATCCAATTATTAAAAATCTGCCGTTGAGGTATAGTTTGCCACATGTTGAGGTACAGTTTGCTTTCCAAAAGTTTTTAGACTAGCTAATAATTTCTCAACACTTAACAACTTTAAATTTGTGAAAGTATCTTATGGGAATGATTGAAAAGTCAAATAGTATTAATAATAAACACTTATACATACAAGTAAGCAGTGCTTTATCTTTAAAGATGCCATAGACTCTATCCTCTGCCTTAGCATTCCATGCCATTCTAACTAAATGCTCACAGTTCATTTGCCCTGAAGTCTATATTCCTGAGATTCTTAACCTCATTCCTTTTTCCTGTATCACTTGTCTATTTCTCAATTTTACCCTAAATTTAATGAAGCCCAGTCTCCAGTAGCTTCTAAGAGAAGTTGGTTGGAGAGTGTGTGTGTGTGTGTATGTGTGTGTGTCTTAATGGCATTAAGATGAGGACCTT
>NW_005320233.1:0-1182 GCF_000412655.1 Myotis brandtii
ACAAAGAAACAGAATTTCCGGAGGCTGAGGCCCAGAACCACTGCTCTAAGGGAAAGGCAAGAAATACAAAATTCTGAGGATCTGTCTAGCAAAAGGCTATTACTTATATAACACTTATTAACTTAATTTACATAGGTAAAAAAGATTTAATCACAAGCATATCTATTTTTCCCCAGTTTAATTAATAAGCGCAGTTGCTTTAAAAAAATCCTTTTTGGCTTTTACATACCTTTTTTGTAACTGTATGAATTTTGGCTAGAGAATGTCTGCGGTTACCCATGTTGACATTTCAGCTATAATTTCTCCCTTTGGCTGGCCAAACTGCAATATCACTTCAAGTAGTCTATTGTTGATTCATCAGAAACTTTTTAAGAGAATTGTTAGCTAAAATCCTGGAATTGCTTGGCAACTCTGTTGTTCTTACCTGAACTAGCTGTGGGAGATAGTCCAGTAGTTCGTCATTCAGGAGGTTGTCTAATTGCTGAACTGCCACTTTACGAATTTCTTGATCTGGAAAACTAATACAAAGGAAATATATTTATTAAGCAGTTAATGGTATGGAATAATACATGAAAAATATCAGGGAAACAGAGAACAAATTTCATCCTCAGTGTATAAAACAAAATAATGGTCCCACAATCAATTAAGATGACTATTAGTACCAAATAATTATTTTTCTGTATTCTATATATCATGTCAATTGCAGTAGAAAGTCCTTTTGACTAGATTTTGGAAACTTGGGTTTAAGTTAGACCCCCTTCCAGCTTTCTTGTCTATAAAATGTGGATGATAGTGATACCATTGTAATAAATCTAATTATTAATAACTGGAAAGAAGCAAAGGGAAGGGCAAATATCATAGGCATGCCCAGAAAGTCTGGGTGGCATAGGAAAGGTACTTACCTGTCAGTCACACTTAGGAATACGTCGTTGGCCAGAGTAGGCCTGGCCACTGCAAGCATGGGAAGATAGGAGATACTTAAACCCTTAAGCAAAGAAGTTCTCTCTCCTGGTTCGCCTAGGATCCTTGTGACTCTTGTTGCAGAGGTGTGCTCTCTTGGGTCCCCTCCATTCACCCATATGGCTCACAGCCATGTGGTCCCCATACACAACGAACAAGTGGATGACAACTAGTCTGATGCTACATGGGACCCAGCTCCATCCATGGAATGGAAACTCTGGA
>NW_005320234.1:0-1182 GCF_000412655.1 Myotis brandtii
TGTTGAAAGAAGCCCACTTCCCCTGGCAACAGGTGGGGCCACAGAGAACTCCCCACCAATAACAGTAGTGTCAGAGTAAGTGTTCTGATTATGGAGTGTTTGATATTTTGCTATTTAAAAAGGCAGTTTTAAAGAAAAATTCCAAAAGCTAAAAGGGTATAGACAGTAAATAAGAAATGTAAGTTCAACCTACAGCATTCATTCTTTTACTGCACAGGGTAATAGACTTAAATCACTTCCCAGATGGAAATTTACACTTGAAGGCCAGTGAGCTGTGAACTCTGCCCATGCATCACCATTACTGCAACACCTGCACCAAACTTCTTGGGGATGATGCACTGAAATTGCACTGTAAAAATGTGAAACAGCTTTCAGAATCTCTCATTCTTGACTCAAAATGGATTTCCACTGATAGAGCATTGCACTGTATTTCAGAAGCTTTCCAGACTTTGATTTAATATCAACTGATTTAATTTTAAATGTTACTCATAGGAAGACCCATCTATGCATCTGCATTTATAAATTGATATTTCTTTTGACTTTCTGCTTTTATCTAAAGTGCCACTTTTACCTAGAGTACAGAGTATATTGATTATAAAACATACTTGGATTTAGATCATGCAATGGCAAGAGAAGAGACCTTCAGGCAGTTTCATCTTTATCCTGGGGCAAACTAAGACAAAAACAGAGACATGAAAAGAAGACACAGGCTCTGAAATGATACCATGTATGTGTCCTTTTTAATGAAACACGTGTCATAACTGAAATGCACACAGTGATATATGCCAGATGCTTTTCTAAGCATTTCACAGATCTTGCCTTTGTTTATCCTCATGGTACTCCACCCAGGTGGGCATTATTATTGTCTCCATTTTACACATGAAGCATCTGAAATAACTTGCTCACACCAATTAAGCAGCACAGCTAAGAGGTGAATGCAGAAGCCTCTAGCTCCAGAGTTAGTGCTGCTAACTGTAAATTCAAACATATTTTAACGGATGTCTTTTAGTTCAGAATATTTAAGCCTTAGCCAAATTCTTCCTGTGAAAGCGTCCCTGCTTTAAGGGCTCATGGAAGCAAAGGGCCTCCTTTGCTGGGCCCATGCAGAAGTGCATACGCAGGCTGGCAGCAGGGAGGCCAGCTTGCCCAGACACCAGAGCATTTGAAAACTAAGCGGTGCCA
>NW_005320235.1:0-1182 GCF_000412655.1 Myotis brandtii
GTTGACTAATGAGTTTGCCGACCACTGGGTTAGAGCAATTGTATTGAGTGGTAGATTTTGGTGAATGGGCAAAGAACTATTTGTTCTTTGTAAATCAAAATACTTCAAAAATATCAGAGACTTTCACTTTAAACTGTAAGAATCAAAGGAGATTGAAGTGAAATACTAAAAAATATTTTTAATAAATTTTCAGCTTACATAAAATAATTTCTCTAAAAAGACCTTGGGATATTTATCATGGGAGCTAGTGGTGGTTAAGAAGAGATTAGAAAACTATCTATAGAGATAGAGTTAGATATTTTTTCTAATCCAGTCAGGGACCTTGGGGCCTTTTCAAACATTTTAATTTTCTATAAATCTTTATTATGAAGGTCATACAGTGGGAACACTTCAGAAAACAGTAGCTCTGTAAGGGAACTGTGTGGTGAGGCTTACCGTTAATTTTTTCATCAGGCAGTTTTAAACTCTTTTTCTCATCTGGGAGTTATTGCAGTAAACCCTACAGTGTCAGCAGCACATTTATAATACTTGGTAATTTTTCCAATTATATTATACATGGTTTGGTTAATCATCTTGTAGCAAATAATCCTAATTGTGTTTCAGCTTCCCAAGTCAGTTTAAAATGGTGAAACTTGGCTCCAGGTAGCAGAGAGTGAAACACTAGAGGGAACAAACAAAACCCATGTTCAGGAAGTAACTGGAGTGCCCTTGATGAAGTGCAAACACAGGCTAGTTACGACTACTCTCTCTTGCTGGCAGGACTTCAGAAATGAAGAAAGTCATTTAATTGCAGGAGTTAATAGATTAGATAGCTTGAAGGACAATGGGTACAGTTAATATTGTTGAATAGTGATTCATTATTAACATCATTGAAAGCCTGAATTTTGCACAGTAATACTGTTGTAATATGTGGCTAAAATATGAAGTGTTGTTTGGCAAGCATCACAGGACAGACACTTTCTGCCATGGGCACAGAGTCGTACAGAGATGTTATGAGCCTCATAAAACAATATATTTCTCCTATGTAGATAAGCAGCATGTTACTGACAGAAGTGCAGCGGAAAGGTCAGAACCCCCACGGGGAGATGGAACATAGAGTAAGTGGAGGCTATCAGTGGGCAGAGCTGTCCTGACTTCTGTGGCACCTCTAAGGGTGAACAGCATAGGGTTTACTTAGATGAG
>NW_005320236.1:0-1182 GCF_000412655.1 Myotis brandtii
GTTACTATTTTCTTTCTGAGAAGTCTTTGATTTACTTCCCTTTGGAATAAACACACCACAACAAAGTGAGAATGAAAAGGTAATTCAGAGGTAAAATGGAAAAGAACTATACTTAGAAATATGTCTTCATACAAACTTAAAATCTGTTAGCATTTACATGTGTGAAATATCCAAGAAGCTCTCTCAGGACTCCTGTGGGACATTGAAAATCCCTGGCATGTATGAGTAGCGTATTAGTCAGGATAGGTAGGGCCATAGTTCAGTGACAGAGAAACCCCGTATTCTCAGTGGCTTAACACAATGGTCATTGTCTGACATGGTTCAAGTTGCTCTCCTTGGTGGCTTTCCTCCAATAATTGATTCAGGGGTTGAGGCTCCATCCATCTTGCAATGGTTTCATCTTAGTCATGTGGCCTCAAAAATTTGCCATAGAAGAGGAAGAGAGAGTGTGGATGATGACTTAGGAATTTTATGGCCATGTCGGGAAGGGGTGTACATCACTTCTGTCCAAACCTCTTTGGTCAGAACACAGTTACATAAGCCCAACCTAAGTGCAAGGGAGGCTGGGAAATTAGGCTTCTTGTGTATTCAGGAAGAAGAAAATGGGATTTGGTGAACATATAGTATTGTCTTTGCCACAAGCTCTTAATTTTTTTATTTGATGCTTTTCAAATTATAAAAAAATACATGTTATTGTAGTAAGTGAAATGGGTGTATAAATGTGAAGCTAATCACCTTTCTATTTCCAGTCTCCTCTCACTTCTCTTTCCTTGTATAACCTGCCACACCTCTCTCCTTGTTCACATAACTGTGTTCCATGTATATGTATAATCCGGGAGAAATGGATTCTGGAAGACACTTCTAAATTTGGACTTCTTCCTGATAATGCTTCTGGAGTTGCTGAGAAACACCTGAAATGAAATGTTCACCAAGAGGTACCTCAAGTTGATGGAGTAACGATAAACTTTTGCAGAAATTTAAAATCCAGTGATTTGTTCATTTTCCCTGACTGACTGCAGGTCTTAGGCACTCACTTCTGCCTCTGGGAAGCCTCTCTGGGCTCCCCTTGTCACTGTTAGAGGTTCTGCCTCTGAATGGTGGAACCAGCAGGAGCTTGGGCATCAGAACGATCTGGGTTCAGATTCTGACTGCCTCCTACAATCTCTGTGACTTTGAACGAGT
>NW_005320237.1:0-1183 GCF_000412655.1 Myotis brandtii
CATGTTCCCAGCTCACAGGAGGAGAAGGGCACAGTAGGAGGAGAACTGGTATTGTACAGTATGGCGGTGCGGCTGCTCTCCTTCAGTCCCAGGTAAGAGCAGTGGGCCCTTCAGCCCCAGCGAGCAGCTCAGAGCCCCAAACACCAGCTATTGATTAGAACAGCACCTTAGCACATCTGCCTCTCCCTTTTGTCCCTGGAGACAAGCCTTGAAAAAAAAAGGCATAGTATTCACCAATAGGCTAGATACAGTCTCAAGTTCAAATGTGAGCTAACACCAGAATGAACTCACATGTTAGGTAAATAAACAACCTGTGAGAGACACCAAAAAGTATAAACAAAGGATTAAAAATTTAAAAAAAACACAACAGAATTGATAGAGGAAAGAGATGGAAGCATTTAGAAAACATTATTATGAATGACATCTTCAGAGGGAATGAAGAGATCACACATCCCTAAGACAAAATCTGGCTATATGAATAATAATCAGAAAAACTGAAAATAAAATCTTGATTATTGAAATAATTTCAACAGATGGACTAACAGTAAAAGAGACAGCTTAAGAGCAACACATTGGAGAAGACAGTTCAAAAGGACAAAAAGATGGAATATGGGAAAATGAAATTAAAAGTCTTAGAGGACATCTCCCAAAATTGTAACATCTATCTTTAGGAAGAGATTAGGAAGAAGAAAGGAAAGGAAATAATCTAAAAAACAGTACAGGGGTACTTCCCCGAGTGGAATTATAACACCAATCGGTTAAATTTTATGTCTAGTCTCAGAAATTAACTCTATCAGCAATTACCATAAAATAAGTGAATAACATTCACATGCTAAATATTCTCAGACTGGGTAAAAAAACAAAACAAAAGAAGATAATTCAACTATATGCTACTTATAAGACATGTGAACATGACACAGAAAGAAATCTCTGGTGGGGGGGGGGATCTTTGAAAGAGATTTACAAAACAGATGGTAACAAAAAACCTCAATGTGACAACATTACATTAGACAAAATAGAATTCAAAGCCAAAAAAGAGGCATTAAAGAAACAAAGAGGGTATATTTAATATTCTGATGAGGTACAATTAGTCAGAAAATTATAACATGAATCCTAATGTAGCCAACAGATTGCCTGTGCTATATAAAGCAGGCACTGGTATAAGTACAAACAAAAATAAAAC
>NW_005320238.1:0-1183 GCF_000412655.1 Myotis brandtii
AGTAAATAGGGGTTGGAGATGGAGTGTCTCTGTGGGCTGGGTTGGAGAAGTGTTCATGGGAGAGGGGACTCTTGAGCTTCACTCCTGCAGACTGGTTAGGATCGGAAGTGATGGGGGTGGTGAGAAGGGTCTTTCAGGTGGGCAGATAGTATTGGCAAAGATATGGCTTTAAGAATAAGTGTGCTCACTGTGGGGGTAAGAGCATGGTTAACTTGGGTGTAGTTTTTGTGTGATGCTGAGGAGCTCCTCAGAAGCTGCTCACACCTCTGAAGCACTCTGGTAAGAGATAAAAGCTCTCCGAATGGCAGCAACCATCAAAGCAAGGCACCCCTCTGCATCCCAGTTCTTGGTTATGGCCGTAGCCACCTTTCATGGGCAGAAGAAGAGCCAAAGGCTAACTTGTCCCGTCTGACACTGTTGATCAGGTGGTTTAATGGTAGCAGTCACCTTCTAGCACAGGCTGCCTGTCCTATACCATTTCTTTCTGGAGAGGTGAGTAGCCTTCTCTCATCAAACCTGCATTTTTGTCTTAAAGAGCCACCGGAGCAGGTGATCCTGGAGTTGCTGCCTGCGTGGGTGGCCTTGGACGAAGTCTTTACAGTGAAGTGCCATGTGCCCAGGGTAGCACCCCTGGAGAACCTCACCCTGACCCTTCTCCAGGGCAACCAAGAACTACATAGAAAGACCTTTATGAGTTTGGCTGTGGCCTCCCAGAGAGCTGAGGTCACCATCATTGCCAAAGCACAAAGGGAGGACCACAGGTGCAATTTCTCCTGCCATGCAGAACTGGACCTGAGGTCCCATGGTGGTGGGCTCTTTCACTCCAGCTCAGCCAGCAAGCTGCTCCAGATTTTTGGTGAGTTGGAGCTCAGGTGTGGAAGGAATCCTGAGGCTCATTGTCTTCATCTTACCTTGGCCTTGAGCACTAAGTTCCCACGGGGTTTAGGATGAGGGTGTGAGGGTAACTGAGCTTCACCTCATCTTGGGCTTTAAACTCACCCTGGGGGACAGAGGGCTTGTTGCCCTCCTCCCTTCCTACATCGTGGGGTCCTATGTGACATGATTTACCATGGGTTTCCTCCTTTCTTTCCTTTTCCTCATTTCTTGGCAGAATTTTCTCAGCGTCCCCAAATCTGGGTCTCCCCACTTATGGAGGTTGAGACAGCAGAGACTGTGAGCTGTG
>NW_005320239.1:0-1183 GCF_000412655.1 Myotis brandtii
TAATTATTAAAGGTGCCCCTTTTTATTCTCATAAGTGGCCTGGTTGGTAGATGAATTTTATTTATAAGGTACTTCCTGATCTGGCCTCTGCATTTCTCTCCGGCCTCATCTCTCACATTTTAAATTGCAATCTGAGCTCTAGCCACTCTGAACTCCCTTGGATTTATGGAACATGTCACGCATTCTCTCAGTTCTGAGCTTGGCCCCATGATGGTGTCACTGCCTGCAGCACCCTCTGTTAACCTGAGTAATTTCTGCCAGTTTGTCATGATTGCTCTATATACTTCCTACAAGAAATACTTTCTGATCTCCAGACCACTTGGATTTCCCTGTTTCTGTGCTCATGTTTGTTCTGTATATCCCCAATCAAATCCTCTTCCCACTGAACATGTTTGTATAGATTTCCCGTGCTTTCTTTTAGAACATTAGTTCTGGCAACACAGGACTTAGTTTATTCACCACTGTAATCACCAATGCTTATTAATAAGTGTTTATTACTACATTGATGTTACTAAAAATATACATATGTGTTAAACGAATTTGTGAGTCAAGATTAATTTTAGTGTGATGTGGCACTTTGACATCTGCTCTTGACTTTTTATATTGCAAGAGGGATGTTAAGAGAGTATAAAGCACTATAATGAGGGAGAAGAAAAGGAGGCCAGAGAAGAACAAATGGGGAAAACACTGAGAGGCTTTGAACTGACAGTTTGGGTGGACACCTACATTCCTTTTCTATCAACTGATTCTGTCCGCACTGCTGCTCCCACTTATCCTAGCAGGGGCACTTAGAAAGCCTGAAAACCATTATATTTTGCCTGCGGTGTGCAAACTTATTAGAATATTTTATATAGTAACATAATTCTCAGTAAGTGCAGAAAGTAATTATCTTTGAATTTGAGCAAGTATTAGACTAAGATAATCTCTCCATTTTAAAGTTGGCAACAGTTATATTAAATAAGAACAAAATAATTTCAGAAATGGTGACCCAAAGTAAGGGCTGTTTCAATCCAATTTATAGCATTTACCTCCAGAAAGTGAAAAATGAAAAGCTGTTTGCAAGCTATCATTGTGGGTTGAATTGTGTCCTCCAAAAAGATATGTTGAAATCCTAACCCCAGTACCAATGAACGTGACTTTATTTGGAAACTAGTGGCCTGGTGCACGAATTTGTCCATATTAA
>NW_005320240.1:0-1183 GCF_000412655.1 Myotis brandtii
ATGAGGACAGTCAGCACCTTGGATGCAGGATACTGCCTTATGTTTCTTTTATATGTGTCAGAATTTCAGCATGGTCCTGGGCTCACAATTAGGATTCAACTATTTTGAATATTGCCTTTGGACATTTACCTGCAAATCTCCATCAGATATATACCTCAATGAGTATATAATATCTAATATGTAAAAATTACTACAAAAACCATTATTAAGCACTTAGAATAAGTTCTATGCTAAGTAGTTTTACTTTAAAGTAAGAATTGTTTCTGTTGTTGGTTTTCTTTTAACAGATCATACAGCCTAGAAAGTTGAGATACTTCAAGGACATGATTACACAGCAATGAGATGTCAGCAGCAAGTTCTGAAACCAGGTCTTCTGGATCCAGGACCAAAGAACTGGACACATAATGGAATTCCTGACCTCTGGAAATATCTACAAATTAACTGTATCCAATCAAATTTGATTCTCAAAACATTATATTCCTTACTTCATAAATATTATTTAAATGCCACACAAGGTGGAACGATTGCTTCTCTGATGAAGAAGGCATTGCACACATTTTGAACATGAGTCATTTCACCTCACAGCTCTCTTAAGAAACCCAGGTTGGGCAGCTGCCTTCCTTTCCCTACCGCAAATCAAAAAACATAAAAATGCAGCTTTAAAAGCTCAATAGTTTATGAATATACTTAAATGAAAAAGAGTTATGATCCTAACTTATAATTTAATACACTGTTTAACCACTTTGGGCTTTCAACATTGACCTATTAACCAAACAAACTATTCATTTACTCCCACTAATAACTTCTACTCATAATTATATTTCCTACAAATTACTGTTCAAGCATTTCAATGCCATCCATCCATAATTACACAGTCACAGAGAACCATCTTACCAAATGAGCATGAAGAGAAAGAAAATAATCATTGTGGGGCAACACTCTTTAAAATAACTAATTGTCCTCTGTTTATTTTGTAGGACCTCCGACTTTATTCCAAGCAAATAACTGCCAAATCATTTAGGAGACAGAATCATTTCATTAAAATAATGTTTGTATCAGAATAGACATATAAAAGAACTCACACACACACACACAAAAAAAACACCTAGAATTTTTTTCCAAATATATGCAAATTATTTACCCCTTATCTCCACTTGCAGCTTCACTATTACCCATAATAAAA
>NW_005320241.1:0-1183 GCF_000412655.1 Myotis brandtii
GCTGAGGCAGAAGAGTTTCTCTGGGAGGTCCATCTCAAAGTGCCTACCCCCCCTACCTCTCTTTCTTCCGTGCCCAAGTCTCTAATCCAGAGATGGTGGGCTGGGAGTTTTATATTTCAACTCCATCAATTCCCCATTTTCTCACCTGGCAACTTTGTTTTGTGATATTTTGCAATGTGGTAACAAATCAGAACAATAATTTTATCTCAAAATTTCTATTGTAATGCCTATTGTAGTGCTGCATAATGTAGATGTCCTTATTGAATGTCCGAAATTACAATTCTCTTTGTCAGCTTTCTAGAACAATCCTTATCCTTTTCTAATGCTCTCAACCCACCACGTGGCTGATGGCTGTCTTAGACTGATTAGATGTAAATCGTGCATATGCAAATGCAAAGACAAGAAAAATAATATATATTTCACCTACTATCCTATCATCTAAATAAGAGATGTCTATTATAACTGGAAGGCATAAAATATTAACATTCTTTCTCTATATCTGTACAATGAGAAGTTGTCTCTAATTAAAACAATAGAAAATATATTTTGCTTCCAGCAGTTTCATATAAGAAAGGCAAAAGTCAGGGGAATTATATTGAGTATTTAACACTTTTTTTTTCTACCAAAGCTACTTAGTTTGTGCCCAGAGGTTTATCCTATTACATATATATTAATGAATCATGCTTCTAATAAAATCAGATGTACTCTTAAGCTATGAAGCTTAAGCTTGAGGTCCCTCACTTGTATGTGGTCTTATGAGTGTATGTAGCAACATGTTCCTCTGGTTATATGTTAATGTAAAATTTGCAAAGGTGATATGTTTGTATTCTTTTTGAAAAATCCATTATGCTAGCTTAAAAGTGGCTTCGGTTCCTATGCTGATTTCCAGGGTGAGGTGGAGGTTAACTTTTCTCCCTTTAAATCTGAGCTGGTCTTACTAGGTAGCTTGACCAATGTAATGTACAGCCAGTCCCACTCTGGGACTGCAGGAGCTGGGTAATGAGAAGCTTTATGGTTTTCACCTGAGCCTTTCTGAATATTTATTCAGTGGGAATCCAGCCACCACATAGTATGTCCAACTCCCTGAGATCAACAAGCTCTGTGGGAACTCAATTTAGCCACTTGAAGAGGCTACAAGGAGAGTGTTCTGGCTATTCATCAGCTGTTCCAGTCATTCCAGCCC
>NW_005320242.1:0-1183 GCF_000412655.1 Myotis brandtii
CTCTCTGAAAGGGTGCAAGTTTAAGACCCGTCACCTGTCAGCTGCTACCCAGTGGTCCACACCAGAAAAAACTCAGATCTTCTGACTACTAGAGTCCAGTGATCTCTCATTAAATTCCAAGTCTTCACTCCCATCCCTCCAGTTTTATGCACAACCAGTTCTGAATTCAGCAAACACATTGACAATACTGGAAGCAAAAATAATTTTAAGTGCTCACCTCCCCTTTTCCTCGTTTCCTCCCAAATCCACTGATGGGAATCAGAGGCTCAATTTGCCAAATGTTGCAAGCAAAGGCCGGATAAATTTTAAGTCACAAACTAATAGTGAGTAATAATGGGGAAGGAAAATGAAACTCTTAATCTGTAGGATTCTCCATATAGAATCTTACCCACGTCTCCCTTTCTCTTTGTCTTGAATATAATTTGCTTATCTTCAGATTCAATAACTTGAGGGAATGTGGAGCCTGGGTGAGGGATGTGAGTGAAGCCAGGGGGCACTAAAAATGATTAGGGAGGAACTGTGCATCCTTACGGGCAGCACATTAGGCTGGACAGTATTTTCAGGAGTAAATCTCCAGGTAGGAACAGTACTTTCCTTTCCATCTCTCCTTAACCCAATGAAAGAGCTCATAAATAAGAAGATACATGGCCGGAGGCTGTTTTGTTTTAAGATTCTTTGATTGATTAAAAAAAGAAAGAAAAGATACTACAAAGAAGGACAAATCCCTCAATATTTGAGGAGAAAAATTTACTTAAGTTCTCTTACCTGAATTTACATGGGAGCAGTGGAAGAGGGTAATTTGCTGGGGGGTGGGGAGGGATTAATATGCTCAGTGTACTCTGGACAAATGCTCAGATAAAGCATGCCTTGTCCTCCTGCTTCTTGGGTCTGCCAAGGCTAAAATATAGCCCAGGACAGCTTAGCTGTGGTTTTAGCTCCAGACCTCTAGACATTTGGCACAACACACTTTGTTGGTGATGGTTTGGGATTTAACCTTGAAATCAAGTTGTTATATAATTTTTTGTTGTTGTTATATAATTTAATGATCCAAATTTCTGTTATGCTAGTGACTAATACCATTTTATGTATCTTTTAATGTTTTTGCCAATATGAATTTTAGACTCTGTATTAAGATTCTTTGTCTTAAGTCATTTATTACTATTGAGAAATTTGTTTAAAAAAA
>NW_005320243.1:0-1183 GCF_000412655.1 Myotis brandtii
CACTAAAATACCAAAATGAGGGAAGATACCTTCTTCCCCAGACTGCAGTGAAATAATGAAAACAGCACACAGCATCCGATTCCTGGCAGGTGGTCAGTAAATATTGCCGTTAGCCCAAGTTAATTAAACGAAGTTCAGCAGCAGAGGGCAGTAGAAGCCCTGATGACCTCTGTAGTCTGAATAAAATTCCCACAATTTGGCTTTTACTCTCAAAACGCTGCTCACTGAAACTGCTCTCTCAGACCTCCAGTAACTGGAGGTTTCATTTGGCTTTTCCCTGGCCTCACCCTCTTGCAGCTCTGGGCAGGGCACTTCTTGCATCGCTGATCTCTGCCTCCCACTTGAACTCTCCCCTCCTTGGCTTCCCTAATTCCACACTCTCTCTCTCTGGAAGCTCTTTCGCTTTCCAGCTCCTTTTCCTCCTCTTCCTCCTCCCCTCCCCTTATATGTGAGTGTCTCAGTGCACACAGTACCCGCACTTCTTCCCGGCCATGACCTTTCTCCTGCACTCCAGTCCTATATGTTCAACCCCGAGTCAGACCTCCAGCTGAACAATTCCAGAACTGACTCCATCATCTTATCCTCAAGGGGACCTCCTCCTCTTACCTTCTTATTTCTATTCATTTAGCCACTTAAGCTCTGACATCCTCTTTGGAAAACCTGGAATCTTTCTGGACTCGCCCTGTCCCTCGGTTCCCACATCCAAACAAAGATCACATGTGGATTTGGCCAAGTCTCCTGACTCCGTCTTCTCCTTCCCATTACCCTTGTGCAACCTCTCATACTTCTTTCTTAAACTCCAGCAACAGCCTCCTGCAGGGCCCTGTCTGCCTTTCTCCAGCCCACCTTGCTGATGGCTACTAGACTCAGCCCCTAAAGTACACCTCTGATCCCCTTGCTTTGTTGCCCAAAAGCCATTAATGACTCCCCAGAGCATACAAAACCATTCCAACTTCCTCAGCCTGGCGCCTCAGCAGCTCTTCACAATCTGACTTCAGCTGACATTTCTCTGTCTTATCTCTTTGGGGACCTGTAGCCTCTTCCCCACACTCCTGCAATTTATAGTTCAGTGGGGGAGAAAAACACTAATCAATCGTCACATGCCTAAGAATTATGACAAGCGTTCTGGATGGTAAAAGAGGATGGTTTCAGATTACAAAACTGAGAGCCTGGCTTGGCACAT
>NW_005320244.1:0-1183 GCF_000412655.1 Myotis brandtii
TAAAGGATGAGGCAATAGATTGTACCTCTTGATGGGAATTGCTGCAGAAGTACATTACAAAAGGCACAGACACCAAGAGGGGTGGAGGACTGGGCCATTTTTGTAGCCTACCGCATTGCACTGACAAGGACTTGCTCCTTGACCAAACTTTAGTCGGGCTCCTCTGAGTCCTCTTTTCAACTAGGCCTTGTCCTGGGCTCTGTCCTTGGCTGCTCAGTTTAGCAAGAATCCTGCGAAGCAGCTCAGGGAGAACTCCCCCCTCCTCCATCTCCAATCAGATTCCTTGTTCCCCACCCTTGAAGCCTAGCCAGTCATTTTCTATCCTCTCCCTCACCTGCCAGTTGGCTATGCATCCCCAGCTACTCCTGCTTTATTTGAGCTCAGTCTCTCTCCACTATTGCAGTTGTCTTGAATAAAGTCTTCCCCGCCATGTTTAAGAAGTGTCCAGTGCAATTTCTCTTTAGCAGGGCCTCTTCCTTCCTTCCTTGCTCCCTCACACAGCTGCTCTGGCTTGGTCCGAGCTCCCTCCAGATATTGCTTCGGGTGGTGAAATTGCCTTTTGAGGAAAATGGATTAAGGCAGTTTGCTGAAACCCCAGAGGTCTATTTGTGATCTCAAGCCAAAGGAGTATTCCCCAGACCTCTCTTAAACTGACATATCTCACCTTACAATGAACGTAATAATACCTACCTAGCAGGGTTGTGAAGCTTGAATAAAATAGCTGTGAAAGCTCCTAGCTCACAGGCAGTCAGTAATTAGGATTACCAGGGAAGAGGCCAGTCTGAATACACAGAAAGTCTAACTGTAGAATATCCCCCTCAAAAGTAGCTGTATTTTCTCAGCCAGCATGTAACTACACTCTCTGCAAGAGGGAGCTCCTTAGAGGTCTGCAAGAACAAATAGTGTCACAGTAATTGATGGTAAATGAGGATTTTAATTGTCTGCCAGTGGTTGCTTCTCCCTTCAATCCTGCACGCATCTTGTTATCTATTGCAAGTAGGCTTTTAACACGTTTAATGAAATGGGAATATCAGTGCAATCCCTTTTCTCATGGGCAATACTGCTAATGCTGCAGTATTACCAGCTGCCATTCACTGAGGCTTACCAGACTCCAGGTTCTTTACTTATATTTCCTCACTTAATGCTCAATTCAATCCTAAGAGACAGGTGAAGCAAGTCATAA
>NW_005320245.1:0-1183 GCF_000412655.1 Myotis brandtii
TAATTAGCATATTACCCTTTTATTATTATAGATGACTCATTACTACATAGAAAATCACCAGACCAGTCACCTTCTCCAATCCTAATTCCCAGAAGTAAATACTGGGGATAAGACTGTTGGATTATAATACAGAAATCAGTCCTGTTTTATTGTTACAATCTGCTGGATTTTCTGATGTGAGCCTCTGAACCAGGATCCTCTCAATTCCTCCCTCTTCTTTCTGAACCAAGTCTGCTGTATCTCAAGGTGCTCAGATGCCAAATGCATCAGACTACTGACTGTTGTTTGAAAGGGTTCTAGCAATTCCTATTTCTCTGCCTTTATTCATCTTATTTCCTTAGCTTAAGATGTTCTCCTTCAATTTCCACCCCATGGTGCTCGTTCTCCACTTTGCCTCTTCAGATCCACTCATGATGCTCAGTGACCTGGGAGATTAGCAACTTTGGGATGCATGACCTGGGCTCCCTGCCTCTGACTTCTTGTTGGTTTTGGCCAATGGGAGGTATTGGCAGGAGATGTGAGTTTGGGAGGGGAAAGATATAGGTGTTTTTTGTTTTGGGCTTTTATTGGGGGCATTGTCTATGCTCTTCTGTCTAAAGCCATAACTCCTGTACTGTAATAATCCTTTTTTTGTTTGAGTTACAGTTATGACTTTCTCACCCTGACTTTACCAGCCTAAGAAAGGTAGTGACATTATGTTCTTGTTGGCCCCAGGATACTATATGTCCCTCACGTGTCCCCTTAACCTTAACCCTGCCTGCACATTTGTACTAGTATCTTCATTTGGTTTTCTTCAATCTCTCTTTATGAGAGTGCCACCAGTTCCTTCTCACACATGAACTCTCTCTCAGTTCCTCTACTGGGAACTGATACCGCCATCTTTTGTGCTCCTGGTGTGAATAAAATAGCTACTGCAACAGCTGTGGAGCCTCAGTCCATGAGCTCAGTCAGGCATGCAGGGAATATAATAACTTTTCTATAACAACTTGGTTTAGATATTGATTTTTCTATTCCAACTTGGTGACAGGGTGTTAATCATTAATGATAATCATTTGAGATCATCCCATTGGCAAGGCAGTGTCAGTGTTAGAGGGAGCCTATGTCGCCCAGGTAAGGTGGTATAAAACTTGTGCTTCAGTCATAAGTTCATTCAGGTGCATATCTGTAATGGACATGGTGATGC
>NW_005320246.1:0-1183 GCF_000412655.1 Myotis brandtii
TGTGTGCCTGTTTTAAACAAATGTGTAGACATACCAGTTATCTCAATTCAGAAACATAAATGACAATACAGAGAAATAGATATTTTAGGGCTTAAAGTTAATGACAAAACACAGTTGTTGGTGTGTTTAAGACAGTGAGAAAGCTCAAAGAAATCCCACTGTAATACTACTATACTAACTTTATTCTAGTCTCCCACACCATAATTTTCCCATTTATGGTATAGACTTGAGGTTATGTGCACACCTGAAAACTAGTGTCATCCATGGCCAATTCACCAACATAGGTCAACTAGTAGAATAGCCATAAGCATCAGGATAAATTGGCTACTAGCCCTACTTACACCATGAGGTCATTGAAGGTCTTTGTGAAAGTTGCTTGATTCCCATTGCTGATTCCTTAATCTAAAAAAAATGCCATATTAATATATTTCTTATTATTGTCATTCCTTAATGGTTATTGATTGTAAGCAGGATGCTTTGTCTCTGAGGCTCTGCACCTTCCCCAGGGATGACCATGCTAATGAAGTGTTTGTAAATTATTTGGAAATCCTTGGATTAAAACTAACTGTATCAGAGTAAAAGTACTTGTATTAACATGCCATATGGGAGAACCATATGTTACCTATTAAGAGGGTATGTGTGGTATTTAAAATAGCTCTTTGGGGTATTTCCCTGTGCTATTTTTAACCAAGATATGCCACGGCAAGTTTTAGTACCCCAGGGTCACACCTTCAGTGTGGAAATCTGCTGAGTTCATCCCCTCAGCAGGTATTTGTTGAGTACCTTATTGAACACTTGGCACTCTACCTACAGTCATACAAAATATCTGGAAGGGACAGTTGCATGTTCTTCTCTTATATGTGTCCTTTTCTCAACATGCGTCACACTTAGGTCTCCCCTGACAAACACATATTTTTGAAAACATCAGGTTCAATGATTTCCTCTTCCCTCTGCTGGACAAGTATGCTGTTTGGGGACATTCCTAGAAAAATACAAGGCCAAGATGATTGTTTTCTCTGCCCCATAACTGAAGATCAACTTGTAGGTCTTACATTCCCTCTGTGAATGGGGCATGCTTGTAATACCATTTGATTTTATTCTGAGTAGAACTGGTTCTGGCAACCAGGACAGCACTGCTCAGCATTCCCGCCAACTGACTATCCATGTCCCACCATCTTCTTAA
>NW_005320247.1:0-1183 GCF_000412655.1 Myotis brandtii
TAAACTGTGATTTTATTCTTTGAGGAGGTAGGTAGGCACTGCATGCAGTAGAGCCGTGAAAGTTTACTGAACCATGACTGAACAAGAGGACACCCCCCCACCCCCGCCCTCTGCCATCTGTGTGGTGGTGCTGGGCGGGGCTGTCACCTTGCACTAATTCCAAATGGTCCCCTCCACACTGTAGTCTCTGGGAATGGTGTCTCCCCTGGAGTTGGACCGTGCACAACCTGAGCAGCCATGCATGAGGGCCCGTATGGTGACCCTGTGCGTGTGTGAGATGGCCTGTTAGACATTTTGTCACAGAGTAGGCTTCTAGATTGAAGCTGGAAGACAAGTCTTACTTGGGAACAGATGGATAAACCTCACAAGGCCTCATCTTTTCCATGGACTCGTGATCTTTGGGCCCATCTTTGGGGGCTGTGTACAAATGACTATGCGTAGGAGTCTACCCAGTATGCGGAGCTCCTATGGTATAAACTATTAGTAAAGATAGCTAAGGCAGGGAAAGCCAGGTTCACAAAGTGGCTACATTTAGCAAGAAAAATGATTTGAGGACAGAAATCTTTTAAATCAATTTTTAGTGTTTAAATGACTCCAGGCCTCTCCCCACGTTTTGACAAACGGCTTTGGCTTCTTATCCACATCCGTTTATTTGACCTCCTTTTTCCATCAACTACCAAAATGAAAGCTCCGCTGCGGGAGAGAGAGGGAGCAATTTTAAACATCTCATAGCAATGAGGCAGAACATGCTATAGCCATCAAGTTTTAGTTGTTCATTCTATTTATTGAAGAAAGCCTGTAGCCTGATTTCTTTTATGCGAGTACATTTGAGCAAGCAAAGTTTATAGAGATGACTTATCTCATTACATTAGAAGAGTGATTTGCTATCTCAGCATCTATAAGCAATTTTAACAGACATTTCTGGATGAAGAAAAGCTTTTGTAAATATATGCGAAAGACACAATTTCATCAAGCATTAAATTGGAGGTGCCCTGGAAAAAAAATATTACATTTGTGCATTCAATTAGCTTGATTGTGGCTGAATTTTGTCCATGGAAGGCAGCATTTCTGCAGAAAAACAGAAGCATTCCCTATGTCAGCAGGTTTTCGAAAACAGAAAAGTACACTTTCCCCCTTTGCAAGTCCTCTTTTGCATTTGTGCTGTTCCCAGCTCTGCGTCCCT
>NW_005320248.1:0-1183 GCF_000412655.1 Myotis brandtii
GTGGAAATAAAAACAGTATTTTTTTTTTCAAAGAAAAACAGTTGAAAAAGAGGAGATAAACACAGATATTTGAAACATTTTAAAAATAGGAGATAGTAATCTTTAGGCTTATCAAGTAATATACTTTAAAATCTAGAAAAAAAATGATTTTTGTGTGAAATACAAATCAATAAAGCCAGCTATGAATTAGAACACCTAAAGACTCAAATACAGAAAATTACATGAAAGAACTATTTCCAAGAAATGCCAGTTTTCTTTCAAAAGTTAAAGGACCAACTAACTTCTGTTATATTTTAAATGTTTAAAAGCATGGAAAACGTGGATTTTTTTTAAAAAAAAATTCATGTTTTAAGCCAGCATACTCATGGAAATATGCAAGCATATATATAGTAGGAGAAAATATATGTGTGTATTTGTTTTATCTTTTCTGGTGGGAGGATTTTCTAAACAATGTGAAAGAAAGAAAATATAAAGACTGAAGATCTGATTATAAAAATACTATAAAGCTTGTAAAAAAAGGAAAATAGATAGCAAGAATTTGGGAAATAATTTATGATATGTATAAAAGGAAGATTGTCCATATTCTTATTCTATAAGGAGCTTTTCAATTACTAGGAAATAATTAAACACCACAATTTAGAAAATAGGCAAGAGACATGATAAAGCACTTTACAAAAGAAGAAAAACAGAGCCAATTAAAATATGGATTAAACCTCAGTAGTAATTAAGTAACTGTACATTTTTACAAAATCAGCAGAGACAATGGAAATCACACCTATCTATAATCTCTTTTCTTACCACCTCTTTTCTTGTTGCTGACTTTTCTCTACTTGCTCTGGCACTGAGATTTCCCCCCATTCACACACAGTTTCTTCATTATTACAAAAACTTTTATAATCTGTTCTCTTTTACCTTAATTTTATGGTGGGCTCATATTCTTTGTATGAATCTTTGAATTTGTACATCTAATGTTTTCCTGTTTTTTTCTCTCATAGTTTCTAATTTAACTGAACAACCAAAACATTCTTTTAACCTGTTATAGAGCTTAATAATAATATTAACCCCTTATGGTGCAATAACATACACAATATATTGGCATATATACGAAATTTGGAAGCAAGACAAAGTTTCATGCCCTGCTGGTGGGAGCGACGATTGAGACAATTTCCCTTGTTAGCTTGGA
>NW_005320249.1:0-1183 GCF_000412655.1 Myotis brandtii
CATCAGTTTATGTTGTTCACTATATTCCACATTATTCAGATTTCAAAGAACTATTTGTTGGACATTTATTTATTCATTTAACAGTATTCGCTAAGAACCTTATGGTTGCTTGGAAATTGCACATGAATTAAAATTTTTAAAAAACTTTCATACTCTTAAAACCATATATTTTATTGAAAAGAAACAAAACAAGACGATAAATAATGGCAGAGAGGATAAAGTTGCATGAAATAAAAACAAAAGAAGCATTCTATATGCCAGTAACATCTCAATAAACCTGGGAAACAATGATTGTGCAAAGAAACTCTTTTGCAAAGGATGGACAATCAAGACTTCTCTGATGATGTTATGCTGAAACAGAGGCCTAATGTGCACATGAGTCATGGTTCCTAGCACCTGAAACAAGAACTGCAAAGGCCCTGATGTAGGTGTCTGTTGGTCGGTTCAGAGACCTTACCGAAGTTATAAGACATGAACCAGAATAGGAACCAGATCACTGAGAGCTTTATTTATCTTTGAAGTATGATTGGAGCACACTAAAGACATTTGAGGAGAGAAGCAATATGATAGGTTTATAATTTGTAGAGGAACACTGATTTTTGAGAAAATTTTGTAGAGATTGGAAGTCAGAGGGAAGCAGACTATTTAAAGGGCAATCCCAGTAACTCAGGCAGTCCATGGTAAAGGGCTGGATTAGCATGTGTAATGGAAAGGGAATGAAAAGAACTCAGATTTGTAATTTATAGTGAATATTTTAAGGTAGATCTGCCTGGAATTGCCAAAAGTTTGGCTAAAAGGTGAGACACGGAGGAGGCACATGTTCGGGCCTAATTCTCTGTCCTAAAATGAGGAGAATTGGGCACAGAGCAGGTGTTGAGGATAGCATATTCTATGCACCAGCAACTGTATTAGCCCCAATTGCACTAACCACACAAAATAAATAACCAAGCACATGATAATTTTATCAGGATGGAACTCACCGAGTAAGATGCTGTTTAACAATAGGCAAATGGAATAAGTAATGGGCAACTATGATAAGAAGGAGGAGGGAAGTTACATAATTTAAATCAGAAAGTCAGGTGATGCCTGTCAGGAAATGACTTAGTAGTTGAGCACTAGCAAGGGAAAGATTGGGAAAAGGCTATAAGTGAAGGCTGTGAGGCAGTAAGGGGCATGGCTAGAG
>NW_005320250.1:0-1183 GCF_000412655.1 Myotis brandtii
GTACCAGGAAGCTGTCTCTTTTCCTACCCCAGGGCCGGGGGGACAGGGGAAGCCTTGCCTCAGCTCTCCTCTGAAAGGCCTGTTCATTTAGGGAGAGGGGTCTGCTTTTGGCTGCACTCTTGGAACTCAAAAGTTGGTCTTCCGTCAGAGAGGTGTTGACCAAGGGAAGAATTCCTCCTCCAGCACACACACCCTCCTGTGGTGGCCACGGGAAACTGTTAGAGAATTGGCCCCTGTTTTTTTAAGAGCTGAGCCTGGGATCCTCCCGAGATGGTAGGCTTGGCTGGGGATGCTGGGCCCCTGGAGGACACTACTGGAAGCACCTTGACCCGATAAACCCAAGACCTGGGTCTCTATGCCTGTAACAGTCCTGCTGTCATTGAGCCTGAAATGGGGACACAGCCACGGTGAAGTTTGCATCCATCCGTGACATCATGAGAGCTGCCGGCTCAGACCCCTGCTGGCCTGACCTCACCTGGTCCCAGGGAGGGAGCCTCTCATCTGTGCCGGTGTGGACAGGCAGCGGAGCAGGGTTTATTGTTCCACTGCATGGGCTGCAGTTGAATTTTGTCCTAAGACTTGCCTGCTTTATCTCGGTCTCAGTGATCTCTTGATGCAAGGTAAACCACTCCAACACTCAGTGGCTTAAATCAGCACTCATTCATCATTTCTCACAAGTGGGGGTCGACTGACTACATGCTCGGTGGTGGCTGTGTTAGGAGGGCCTCATCTGGGGGCGGGAGGGCAGGGGGGACATTCAAGGCAGCTCAGTCACAGCCCGACACCTCGGGAGACAGCGGGGGCTGCCTCAGCCAGGACTCTCCCTCTCCGCCGACCTACTTCATGCTGCTCAACCTCCCAAAGCACAAATGAGGAGACTGCCAGACCTCTAAAGGCTCCTAAAGGTTCAAGCCCTGCCTGAGAGACTAACTTCCGCTGAAGCCAACTGCTCACCAGCCCAGCCCAGATTCACTATGGAGGGGAGACATAAGAGCATCCACACTGGGAAGCTGTCTTTGAATAATTTTCTTCTCACTCTCAAATCTCAACACAAACCCAGCTTCCACTGAAGGAGATAAGACCGTGCAGGCAACATCATCAAAGGTCTGCTTATCCTGAGGAATTACAAAAGTACTAAGGCCCTAGTGAGTCAGTGGTTCTCAACCTTCTGGCCCTTTAAATA
>NW_005320251.1:0-1183 GCF_000412655.1 Myotis brandtii
TACGTGCATGTCATCATACGTGCATGTCATCATCATCATCAACATTGTTTTTTAAAATAATGTTTGTTTATCATGTATTTAACATTGTCTTTGCTTGCTACTTCTTCATTTCTTCTTGCATCTCTAGCTTTCCGTTCGGGATCCCTTTTCTCTGCCTGAAGTACATCCACTAGAATTTCTTTCAGTGAGTGTTTGCTGGTAATGAACTTTCTCAGTTTTGTTTTTGTCTGAAAATGTTGGAAAATGCTTTCCTTCTTTTTTCAGGGAGAGGTGGGGAAAGGAGTAAAATTTACAAACAGATCTTTAATGTACAATAATTTTCAACCTGTATAACTAGCAACCCAGTTAAGATATAGAGTATTGACATCACTGCAAAATGTTTCCTTGAGCTCTTCTCGTCAACTTCCTCTTTTTACTCTTCCTGGGCAACGTTTTAATCACCATGGATTAATTTTGCCTGTTCTGGAACTCCTATAAATGGAATAATACAGTGTGTACTCTTTGTGTCTAGCTTCCTTTTTAAAAAATAAAAGATGAAAGATTTATTCTCTCTGAAGAGAAACGAGAATATGGCTTCTTTTGTTTAATGTAACGTTTTTCAAAGTCATCCATGTGATTGTATCAGTAGCTCAGTCTTTTTATCGTTGAGTAGTATTCCATATGAATATACCAAATATTTATCCATTCTCCTTTTGATGGACACTTTGATTGTTTCCAGCTTTTAGCTATTATGAATAAAACTACTGTGGAATATGATTATCAGCTTGATATATATGCTTCCAGAGATGTTTCATGTATAAATAAGCATATATTGTGCTGTCAGATTTAAAAGTAATGTGCAGACGTAAAGTAATGATTAGCTGTTCTTTTTCAGAAATGATGTAGTACTGATTGAATAAATGAAGTTACAGTTTTGTAAATGGGGAATACTCCTGCAACTGCCTTACCTACAACACCTCCCTTCTTACTCTCATGCTCTTCACCTGTGGTTCTCAACTTTCGTGTCCATCAGAATCCCCACAGGCTGCTGGCCCCACCACAGGGTGTCCGACTCACTCCATGCAGGGCCTGAAAATTTGTATTTCTGATAAATTGCCATGTAGTGTTCATACTACTGGTCCAGGGAATGTACTTTGAGATCCATGGCTCTCTTGTAAATCTAAGGATTCTGAGTATTCTAGTT
>NW_005320252.1:0-1183 GCF_000412655.1 Myotis brandtii
CACCTGCTCCTGGTTTCTTGCCCAAATGGATAAATGCTAAGAGAAGATGCTGGGTGATCCTGACCTGTTCACAGATACCCCATCCACAGGTAATCAGGCTGTAGCTGTTCCCTCTGCAGCTCCAGCCAGGCCTTAGAATTTCCTGACTCGTGCCTACCACCTTCCCAGCCTGGTGTTTCATTAAGATCAGAGTGCTCGTAAACATCATTCCTGGAGCTCATGTTTCCCCCACACTCCTCAAGGCACACTATATCTTCCCCTTGAGTCCCACAACTCACAACATATGGAGGGGAAAAGAAGGGCATAAGGGTGTTCTTCCGCCTTTCCATTGAGATCACTGTGTTATTTGTGTCGCTTCATTTCATCCAGAACTCTACTCTGGGCTACTTAGCTATTAAACATTCACTAATTTCAAGACTCATGAAAGTATAATTTCTAGTAGAACAGTGGTTTTTATTGTTTCTCCCTGGTCTCTGAGCAACATATACCATCAAAAGAAAAAGGCCTGCGGTTTCGTTTGTCAATTCAGTCCCAAAATGGGGAAAATTAATAATAATTTGAAATCCAGAAAGAGAAATAAAATTTGATTAAAGAAGGGAATTCCTGGCTTTGGAAGAGACCAACTATCTGACTAGAATGAAAATGGGATGCAATGCGGCCAACGACATGAATTCCCACCACATTGTCCTTGACATGAGTTGTTCCGTCTGAATGGCCTCCAGCAGGGAAGCTGTCATATGCGGGGTACTTAAGGTTTTTAAATCAGACTGACCTGGATTCAAGTTGTACCCCTGTGTTTTTACTACCTGTATCACTCATCTTTAAGAGCAACAAGGTTTTACCACCTACAAAATAGGAATAATACCTTCTTCGTAGGGTTACCATGAAGATTGAATGGACACTGTACTTAAAGTATCTAGTGTAGAGTTGGTACAGAGTGGAAAGTAATAAAATGGTAGCTACAAAATATCTAGTCCACACACCTTGCTGGTTTTCCAGGAATCTCCATTGGTTGCTCTTTCAAGTTAAAGATTGAAAGTTACAGCTACGTCAAATGTTACCTAGAGGACATGACAGTAATCTCTTTCAGTGACTGTCTTCTTGATGTGTATTAGTATGTCAGCCTTTCTTTCTAATATGATAGGGACTGAGATAGAGAGATTTTAATGTCTAGAAGGAAAGG
>NW_005320253.1:0-1183 GCF_000412655.1 Myotis brandtii
TCTGTTGCCAAAAAGTTGGTAACAGTTCTATAAGCAAAGGTTTAAGGAGGAGACAATTTATGAAAGGGAACAGCAGGAAAACTCATGGAGAAAAAAATAAAGATGCCATATTTCATTGTAATTCTGAGTAATTAGAGCAAAGCAATTAGCAATAGCATTTACCACAACAGACCATGGCTATTTTTGTTTATTGCTGAAACACTGATTGACTAAATAGGTTGAGTGTCAGTTTTTCGACAAGCTACCACAGCCCATCTGTCAGGTAATTGGTATTTCAAAGCTTGAGCTGCAGCAAATGGAATCATTTGGGGACACTCTCTTTCTCTGATCCATTCATTCTGTCTTCTTCCCTTTTATAAATGGTTTATGTGTAAATCAACATCTGGAAAAAGGGAAGGAAAAATGCAGCACAATCACTGAGACTGAAAGTTGATACTGGGATCAGAGATCCAGGTAGGAGTTGGGGGCGGGTCATTAATCTGGAAATTTCCAGCAGAGCAGCACTCGTTACGGGGCTCTGATTGGCCTCTTCCACAGTGTTCGTGAGGTATTCCACTCACTGAGTAGGATGGCAGGTCCAATTGTCACAACTGCTGAGCCCATGAAGCAGAACAGATATGACATTTGTAAAATGCAGCAATCCCAGATTAACTAGATTCCCTTTCAAAACATAAAACTTAGAAATTGTTTTTCTATGTTAGGGTCCAGATGTGGCAGGAACACAACAGGAGATTCCTAGTTTGTTGTGCCAAAATTTACGAAGAAGTGGATCTGTGCTTGCAAATACTTCACTTGACACGGAGCTTCATTAAAAGCCATAAGGGTTTTACATTCTGCCAGGCTTAATCAGCATTTCTGTCTCGAGTTTATGGTCAGATGCAAAAAGACAGTGACTCGCTTCTCTGCTTAGGGCCTATTTCCTGCCATCTTCTCTCAGCTGCTATTCGTCTCCATTGGCAAGGAGCCCAATATGCAACATAAATTTATTTGTAGAACAAAACAATTACAAAAGGCTGGCCTCTTCACACACTATGATTGCTTCCTGAAAGAAGCAAACTGGGGTTGCTCTAGGTGTTTTGCTGAGTGATTTTAGCTGAGAGCTCGGCAAGAATTCCTGTAGTGTGCCTTGAGGAAAGTTTTATTTTGGTTAATCCTCACTGGAGGATATCTTTTCCATTGATTT
>NW_005320254.1:0-1183 GCF_000412655.1 Myotis brandtii
CATAAATCTTAATCTTGGTGAACTGTGTACTTTGAGCTTCTGCTCACACCGAGCCTCCTGTATCTAGTGCCCTTCCCCTCATTCGTCTCCGCTCCATGAGAAACCAGACCCCCTCGAGACCACCTGCATGTGCTCTTCTCTGGAGCCCTCCCGGGCCTCCCCAGGCAGAGTTCATCTCTCCCCACGCCGAGGTACTTCCCACGTGCTCTGGACCCACAGATGAGCATTGGTTGGTCACATTTCTGTTTCTCCGGCCAGCTCGTGAGTTCCTTGAGGGCAGAGATCAAGGGTTATTCATTTTAGGGCCTGGCACAGAGCAGCAGCTCAATAACTATTTGATGACTTAATTTGATTTTTGGAAACAGCTCAGATCAGTAGGATTTGAGTCCAGTGAAGAGTAGGGGACCACTTTCGGTTTGGCCATTTGGCCAAAACCAGGGTTTGATTAAGGAGCCATAGCTTCTTTCCTTAGAGCTGGCTCTGAAGCCATAGGCACCTTGGAATGAGAAATTAGAGGAGGCTTGTTGGGTGGGAATAATGCTACTTTGACTTTACATGTCTTAGGGAATTTTTTAAAAAGTTCTCACCCCCTTCACTCTGTTGTGTAAACTATTTCTTTAAAATGGCTTGGGGGCCTTCTGGGCTCATCATCTGGATGGCCGATTTGCAGGTGTGATGAATGGGACTCAGCAGTTTCTAAGGATGTGGAAAGGGGGAAGCCTTAAGAATCTCAACAGTACCGGGTGTTTGCTCTAGGAGCTGGTCTTCTTGGCCACAGGCCCAGGAACTGGACATCAGGGGGCTGTTTGCAGAACCCCCGGACACACGGTCTCTTAAATGTAAAGTAGTTGCGTAATTTGATGTTCAACCAGACCCCATGTTTGGTTGGTTTCTGGTTTGCAGATGCCAAAGATTCAGGAAAATTTATGGGAGAAAACTGAGAACATTCTGTTTATTTGCTTAATCATTTCCCGGTAAGTTTTATAAACCCCTGCTATTTTTTAACACTTTATGTATGGATCAGCTTAGCATGTGAGCACAGGATCCAGGTTTGAGGTAGGCCATATTTCCTCAAGGGCCCTATTCCCATATTTTCCCATTTCTGAAACTGGGATGTGTGTTACAATTCAAGTCTTCTGTGAGCACACTGTTTCTCCCTCTTGTTACTTTATTTTATTTTTTT
>NW_005320255.1:0-1183 GCF_000412655.1 Myotis brandtii
GTGCACCAGGCCTCTAGTATACTATAAAATGTAAGCAAAAAACTGTCAGGGTTAGGGGAAAAGCAGCTCAAATAAGAAAAAATGAAGAAGATTCTAATAAGTAGTGGTTAAAAGCAAGAGTTTGGGGAATAACATACATGAGTTAGAAATCAAATTCTGCTGCTTGGGTTACCACAAGGGTAATCTTAGACTAATTCCTCAACCTAAGCGTCAGCGTCCTTGTTGGTAACATCATATTTCAGGCCACCAAAAGAACGATTGAGAGTATATGCTTGTGTGTGTGGAGGGGAGAGGATGACAATGTAATTATCTCTACAATTTATCAATATATCACTGAGGTACCTATAGTATGATATACAATTTAAAGGCATATATAATAATAATCTATGGGCATATATTTTGACAATGGATGAGGTAATTAATAGGCCCAATGTTTGTTTAGATTTTTTAAATAATGTAGGGTTCTAAATTTCTGTAAAAGTTTAAAGTTCAATAATATCTTCCCCCCAAATCATATATTAAATGTCTAACACTCATTATCTCAGAATGTGAACAGACTTGGAGATGGAGTCTTTATGAGGTAATTAAGTTAAAATAAGGTCATTAATGTGGGCCCTAATCTAATATAATTGATGTCCTTATAAGAAGAGTAAATTTGGACACAGACTCCCCTTTTCAGATGAAGAACTGCTCATATTATTTAAATACTGTGCCCAGGGCATATTCAATGGTTAATGGCTGAGCCAGGATGAAATCAATCACTTATTCCTTTTTTCAGCTCCAGTGCTAACTTTGATGAAGCGATTGGGTTTCAAAACCACTTTTAGAGACCTTAGGGATTTCTATACAGTGTTTTAAAGGTAATAGAAAAATAGTCTGAAAAATATTTTTTGTTATTTAGAAAGGTTCTGAAAAGACTGAAAAATATAACCATACCACAACTTTTTTCGGATGAGTGATCATGGGTTTTTGGGTCTGAATCCCAAACAATTCATGTTGAGGCCCCAACTCCCAGTATCTCAGAATGCGACCTTATTTGGAAACAGGGTATTTTCAGAGATGACTAGGATAAACTGGAATTATTAGGGTGGACTTTAACCCAATATGACTGGTATTCATATAAAAAGAGGAAAAACAGGCAAGACTAATGTGAAGACACAATTTGATGAAGGCAGACTACAAG
>NW_005320256.1:0-1183 GCF_000412655.1 Myotis brandtii
TCTATCTATCTATCTATCTATCTATCTATCTTTCTAAGACAGGAAGGAGACTGACTTCAAGGCCACCAGGTCAGCCAGGAAGCAGAGTGGGGGAATGGAAGAAATTCAGGGTCACTTATATCTTCCTAATCATTATATCCCCAGGCTTTCCACAGGCCCAGCCCATTGAGAGTAATTAATAAATGTTGAAAGAGTCTTAGAACCTGCCAACACTTTAATCCTAGAAAACATTTTGTAACATACAAGAATAAACATCTCCTTCACTTACCAACTGTAATTTCCATTAAATAATTCAAATTCTATCTTCAGGAAATCTCATGTTATGGTATACTATTGAATAGTTACAAACAAATTCACTATGTCAGGCAGGAAAGCAAAAAACAAATGTGTAACTCTTAAAGTATCTCTTTAAAAAGCAACAACTTGGTTGCCTGATTCTTTATTTTATGTAAACCATTTTTAAGCTAATGGAGTTATTTCACCAGTTTCTTTTGTTCCTGACACCATGTAAATTTATTTTGTAACAAGCTGCTATAAATGTTTGTATAAAACTTTCATTTATACAATTTACTATTTTCCAAGCACTCACATTTTCTTATTTATTCTAAAAAGCTAAAGATATACAACTAATCAATATCTTCTCAGGTCCAGTCTTTCTTATGCCAAGAGATACTATTGACACATTTTTTAAAAACTGATTTTAGAGAGAAGAAGGGAGAAAGAGAAACATTGACTGGCTGCCTCCCACACTCCTCCTGACTGGGGATTGAACTCACAATCTGGGCATGTACCCTGACCAGGAATTGAATCCACCACTTTTTGGTGTACCAGACGATGCTCCAACTGATTAAACCACACCGGCCAGGGCTTTTATTTTATTTTATTTGAAAAAAAAACAACAACAACAAAAAACCACCCCATTTCCAAGCTGTGGTGTGTTTGGTTATAATTCCTCATGTTGGAATATGGAGGGACTTCTAGGCAAGGGGCTCAGGGCCCTCCAAACTCTTTCCTACCAAAGTCACAGCCCCAGGCAAATCTGTCTCTTCATGCCTGCCTGGCCGTGAGGCTGCCTCCCATGCTCCTCAAAGCCAAGTCACCCAGATCACTGTACTTTCCAAACTCTTAGCGAGCTGTGTGTACAGTAACCACTGTGCGCATGTCATGTGCTACATGCCCAGTT
>NW_005320257.1:0-1183 GCF_000412655.1 Myotis brandtii
TTTTTTTTAAATAGACAACTATATATCTTTTCTCCACTTTGTCCAAGGTGTCTGAGCCTTGCACGTGTGATGCTTTGGGCTGGACACTCTGTTTGAGGGACTGTCCTGTGCATTGTCGGGTATTTAATAGCACCTCAAACTCTGTCTACTAGATGTCAGCTCAACTCCTCCTCCCTCTCCCCTGCCTGTGACAACCATATCTCCAGGAATTGCCAAATGTTCCCAAGGGGGCAAGAACACTCTTGGTTGAAGACCCGTGACCTAGAGCAAAGGCACAGGGCTTGTATACAGTAGGCACTCAATATGTAGACTTAATTGTGAATAAACAAAACAGCATTTCCCACTGTTCTTGAGAAAAAGGCATAGCATCTCAACTTGGCTATTTAAGCTAATATGGCCTGGCCATCACTTCCTTGTCAACTGGGATCTCAAACCATGCATTCCCTCCTCTCTGCTCCAGCAGCACGCCCTTCTGCCAAGCTCATGCCTCTGGGTACAATGACCTTACCTCACCTTGTACACTCACTCCTGTTTGTCCTTTAGAGTTCAATTGAGTGACACTTCCTCAGGGGAATGACAGGGAGGTCTTCCCTTCCTGGACTTCAGCCCTTATTACAGCTACTCTCCATACCTCAGGTCTCTCCTCCTTCACTCTTGTTGAAAGTTTACATTTGCCCATGTATTTTTGATAATGGTCTCCCTGCCCCACCTGGCTGTAAGCTCCACCAGGGCAGGGACCAGGACCAGGGGAGTTTTGCTCTTTGATTCCCATTTTGTCACCATTGTTGCCCAGCACCCAGCACAGATCTCGGATCACCTTGAGGTATAAGGTATTTGAATAAATGATTATATGATTAAATGACCCTAAGGACTGTTTCCTAACAGACTGACAATTGCAAATATTTTACTTCCTTGTTCCTGTCAGTAAAGAGATTTTAATTCAAATAGGTGCCGATTCCCTTTTATTTTAAAGCTGTCCTTTTATTTTAAAATCTTGACTTAGGTTAATCCATTCAATTTGCACAAGATAATATAGATTAGAACGGTGCTTCTCTAACTTTAGCATCAGAACACCTGCAGGGCTTGTGGAAACAGACCAACTTGCTGAGCCCCACATTCAAGGTTTCTATCAGCAGGTTGGGGGCAGAGCCTGAGAATTTGCATTTCTAACAAGTTCCCAGTT
>NW_005320258.1:0-1184 GCF_000412655.1 Myotis brandtii
AGTTTGCCGACCACTGGTCTGGCCCATTCTGCCAGACTTCCATTGGTGTGATTTTTTTTTCTCTCTTAAGAACCTTATTTTCTTCATTTTTAGTTCAAGCCCCTTCACAAACCTCCAGTTGATTGTACAGTTATGGATCTAGGTTTATGCCTACTTCCATGAAGCTCCTGGGTCACCTGAAAATCAAAATATGTGTTTGGGTATCTGTTTATGTCCTTTCCAAGGTTGGTCTTGCCAGAGAACTCAGGTTATCACAGGTGTGGCTGATGGAGCAGAAGCTTGAAAGGAGTAAAATTGAGTCTTTATAGTAAACGTTAGTGAGGTGGTCACTATTGTCCAGAAGTCATTATGGGGTTGGGCAAAAATTAGAATGGGGTGGAATCTCTTATGTTCTGTGTTATACTTTGTCATGAGACAAAGATAAGAAGTTAGAAGACTAGGTTCCTGGACAGAACTTTCTGTAATAGGGATTCACAACCTGGTGGGGTATTAGAGTCACAAGGGAGTATTTAAAAAATTCCACAATTCTGGGATATACCCCAGGATTCCAGAAACCTTTAGCATCCCCTGGGCTTTTGCAAGGCTTATCACAGAGGACATCTAAGGTAGTGTCTCCCAACTTTTACATACATGAAACACATAGTGAATAATAATGCTTAATGTTTGCACAATACACTGGAGAGAAGGAACACAGTAGCTTGTGGCCTGAAACACCCATTCCCAGGGGGCTCTAAACACTCCAGGGCTAATATGGTCCCCAGATTGGTGAGAGAATTAATCTTGGCACATTTCAATTCACATACCCCTGCATATGCCCAGTTTGGAAGCTTTGATTTAGAGAGTGTGTCACCAAACTCAACCCTGCAGTCTATTCAGTATCAGCTCTGAATGAGGCCAGATTAGCTTGGTTAGTTCTGTATTCCCTGAACAATATTTGCCATAAGAGGATGGAAGAGAGTTGAAAAATTGTAGAAGGGAAGTGACTCCGAAATAAAATATTTGCCTTGGGTAAATTCACAGAAAGGTAGTTTGCATGAAGATAAGAGTAATTGGGACTTACAACTTATTTTCATGTTTTGCTCAAAACACTCTTTTAAATTCAAATTCCTTACCTTGACATTCAAAGTTCTCTTTGTCAGGGCCTGTATTTCTAAATGTATTTCCATCTTTTTCTCCTTAAATAC
>NW_005320259.1:0-1184 GCF_000412655.1 Myotis brandtii
ATCTGTAAGCCTCTGGCAGGTAACTTGTCCAAGGTCAGAGCTAGATAGCCAGTGAGTCCTTGAGCCAGAATTTGCATATCAGGTCTGAGAGGCTCCTACTCTTATTACTGCCCCATAGTGCCTTACAACAGAGGAAGAAACTGTGGGAAAGGAAAGGGACTGAGATAGGGAGTGGACTAGGAAGTCACTAAGACAGAGTCTTTAGGTTAAGGAAGAAACTGAGTTTAAGAGACAATGAAAGTATCTTAGATTAGCTGATGGAAAACAAATGAAGTGAAGTGGATCTTCAATGTGTGTCAATGACCAGAGGCTTGGAATTGAGATAGATCCACTGATGGGTGTCTTTCACTATTTTTACCCAGCTCTTTCCTGCTGAGAAATTCTGTGTGTGACAGTCTCTTGTTGCTAAGGGAGACAGCCTCACTGCTTTGCTTCTCTGGATTCAAGGGCAAATTAATTTAAGACAGAATGTCATGCCATTCAAGTTTAAAGTCAGGATAAAAGCAAGATATGAAGAGAGCTCTTCCCCAAATTCAAGTAGCTAAGCAGGTCTACACACTTATGTCCCAGAAGCAAACTCAGTCCAGTGGAAGATAAAACGGGGTTCTTCTGAGCGGTCCCCAGGAATCTGCACACTACCAAACGTGTCCCCTCCCAGAGCAGACACCTCTTAGACCTGGCAGGAAATAACAATCAGGAAACAATTTGGGCCACCAAAATAAGTTTCCTCGGAGTCAAAACCATCTTCAAAATGTCAAGTACAGAAATGAGGCACAAGATCAAAAGTTTACACAGAATTTTCTCAGCATGCACATTTCTGAGGCATATCGAACGTTTCTGCATTAATCTCTCTAAAAGCATATCAGGGCATAAGAGAGCACTTTTGATTGGCTGTAGTGGGACCTGACCCTGCTGGTGTGGCAACTGCTTCCCCGCTCCCTGACCACAGTCATTCCCCCTCCCCTTGCTCCAGTACCTGTTTATAGCAGATAACAAAAGATGGGCAGTTGGAAACCTCACATGGCCTATAGACTTTTTTTTTTTTACCTGCACAGCTTTTTTAAATTAAAAATTTTTTTTCAATTTAATTCTTAAAAATACAGATTTATGCTTTTTCTTTAAAACAACAACAACAAAATTCAGAAATGCAGAAGGAGGAAGCCAGCATTCCACTGATCAGCAGT
>NW_005320260.1:0-1184 GCF_000412655.1 Myotis brandtii
TCACTAGACTCTTAGCAGCAAAGCGCAAGTCTCACCTTGATTCTAAACTCCGAGAGTCTATCCCATCAGGAAACAGTGGATATCTCCATTAGCACCTTCCCTTCCGAACACTGGGGTTCCCCACCTGCTGTCCCTCACTCTCCCCAATCCTGGAGGGGATTACATGAGAGGATGTAGATAAAGCCTCTAGCATAGTGCCCAGCACCCAAAAGGCCACTGTTCTGTACTGTTGTTCACAAGATCTGGGCCCAGACACTGCACACCATTTCAATTCTTCAATACCATGTCCCCTTCCTCTTGTGTAGTCATCACATGCCAAAGGTGCACCCAGACAAACGTCTTGATGCTCCTGACAAGCACACGGACCGGTTATTAACAGAGAAAAATTGAACTTGACATTGTCAGTGATCTGAAACCTCCCATCTGAAGAAAGCTTTGCTTTTAATAAATAATAAATAACACAAGGTGTTTATTTTCCTAGCAAGTCATATTTCTTAAGTATCACTAGGCTGGTATGTCCTGGCTGTCATCTGGGGAAACTGTGGAGGGAGCCCGGCATCTTCAAGTCCCTTCTCCTACCTGCGGAGTTCAAAGCACCTTCATCTTCTCTTCAGCTCTCAGAGGAGAGACGAGGGAGAAGGTGGGCCCTAGCAACTCGGCCTCCAATGTGCCTACAATAAATACTTGCTAAGTGCCCATGGGGGACAATTTTCCTCACTGCACGGATGGGAAAATGGAGGAAAGCCCATTTACTCAGCACCCACCTAAGCAATTTTCCCAGTTCTGACTCTACTAGTATGCTTCAAGCCCTCTCTCATCTGAGGCCTAGTTCCTCTCAAAGGACTTGCCAGAGGAACTAGAAAAGACGATGTGGTCTCTTGCTTGAGACAGACAGACACAGACACCCAGTCTCAGGGCTGACTGGGAGGGTGTACAGAGACTAAGTACTTCACACTGTCTCAGTTAGTTCTAACTGCAGGAGTGGTCATCTCGTGATGACTTCCTAAATCCTCAGAACAGAATCAACTGTCCCTGCCCAAACATTTCCAGAGCAGCTTGTCTGCCATCACATTTGTGTCACCGATCACATAATGCTTCATGTTGTAATCGTGCAAGTTTCTGCCCTCCCCCATAATTTTTATCACCTTTATAGTTCTACTAGAGGCCCGGTGCATGAAATTCAT
>NW_005320261.1:0-1184 GCF_000412655.1 Myotis brandtii
CTGCCCCCAGCAAAAGATCCACTAGTAGCCAGTACTGTCTCTACTGCTCCACGCCCCCCAGCCCCCAAGGCTCCTCCATGTGGGTTTTCAACCCCCACCTCTCCGTGGAAAAGGTGTTGGTCAAAGTCAAGGTCGCCAAGGAGTTCCCAACATCTCAAAGCCTGTTCCCAATTCTCTGTTTTCTCCTAACCTGGTCTGTCCACGCAGCTGACACCACTGACCCCATCTCCTTCCTGCAATGCTCTTCCGGGCTCACCTCCTCGGCCCCTCTGCCAGCTCTTAAGCCTCTGCTGCCATATTGCCTGGTTCTGTGCTCAGCCCTCTTCTCTCCTGTGTCTACACCCTCTTCCCAGACGATCATATCCAGTCGTATCCTTCTGTTTGATGAAGACTCTTGACATTTTACCTCCAGCCCAGCCCTTTCCACTGAACTGTCCCAGAATTACACAGCCCTTCACCAACTTGCTATCTTCACTTGGGACCCACTGGAGCATCTTGAACCTAAACAGGACAATACATTCCCTCTCCCTAGTTCCTGCCCCCCTCGGAGCCTCTCCCATCTCCAAAACGCCCCGCGGTTCACCATCCTAGCTGCTCCTGGTTCCTCTCCTTTCCTCACTCCGAATGTCCCAGCCATCACACGTGGGCTCTCCCTCCAAAATCCCCAAACCTGTCCCTTCTCACCCTCTCCACTGCTACTGCCGGGCTTAAACCACCAGCCCTCTCACCTGGACCACACATTTATCTCCTAATTTATCTCCTTCCTCTAACTCTGACCTCCCTCCAGTCTGTCCTCCACAGAGCAGCCGGAGGGATCTAACTGAGCGAGAATCAGGTCAGGTCAGCCAACTGTTTCAAACCTTTCAGAGGCTGCTGCTGGCCCACGGTCCTCACCGCAGCCTGAGCTCCTGCAAGACTCGGCCCCTGCCCACGCTCCAGCCCCGTCCTCCCCCAGCCCTGCCCTTGGCCAGGAAGTTCCAGACACCCTGGCTGCAACCCATTTCAGGCTTGGGGTCTCTGCACTTATTCTTCCTTCTGCTCAGACCCTGACTTAGTCTTTGCAAGCCCACTCCTCGTCACTCAGATCGATGTTATGTGTTGCCTCCTCAGAGAGGCCTCCCCTCTCCACTATGGTCAAAGGGCCCCATCCCCAAGCCCACTGCCCTGCCACCACCTTCACTAAC
>NW_005320262.1:0-1184 GCF_000412655.1 Myotis brandtii
TTGTAATTTTGATGTGGTTGTGGGAGGATATGAGTACCACGTTTACCTATGCTGCCATCCTGAGGGCATAATTTCATCTTTACCTATTTTTATATTTCTTTACAGTTGCCATGAGAGCATTTTAATAACCTCCATGGAGTTGAAAGTGATGCAGGTAATTGCCATAAGTAATTTAAGGACTATTAAAGCTAACAAACCTCTCCTGTGAAATACCTTGTTAAGCAATGATCAGCAGAAAACACATAAAAATTGTATGTAGTGTAAATTCAAGCTCTTTTTCCAGTTAAGCTGAAGTGAAAATGTAATTACATTATACATAAGTGGGGTGCAGATCTTAAAGCGCTTTCTGCTCCAGCCTGGGGTGGGCTCAGCGAAGATGCCCTGGGGTGCTAATGAGATCCACTTCCTTCAGAAGAAGCAGACTCATCTCTGGTGTCATTCCCCATTATCTGAACTGGCAGCTAATTTTCCATGCATGCTTCTTAAGGTTATACATCTGAGCATTTTTTGGCACAAAGTCCCCAGGAATCTAGGTTCCACCTTGGATCAGCTAATCACTAACTGTGTGACCTTGAGCAATTCCTTTCACCTCCCTATCAATGAACTACTGCAACTATAAACAAAAAGAGTTTGTTTTGTGCCCTCAAAGATATCTTCTAGCTCTAAAATGCTTTGATCTTAAATAATGTCTGTACTCAGAAACCACTTTTCTGCCTATTTTAACTATTAAAATATAACCATGAATCAAAAGTAAGGCAAAAAAGAAAACCACCATGAAAAGCATAAACTGTGTTATCAAGTCCGAAAATTTTATACCTCTCAGAACCTGGTAGGCTGGTGCTCAGAATCAATTTATTCTTTCTTCATACACTGGCCTAGTAACCTGATTGCCCTGTCAGCTAGGCTCACAATGCATTTGAGGGGCAGAATAGAAGGAATATGCAAGATCACTGATACTAATAAGAAGGAAAAGCCCAAAGGAGAAAACAAATCTTTGAGAGGGTAGAACTTTATCTGATTCACTGCTAAATACCCAACCAGGCACACAGTACACGCCTGGTTGGGTATTCAATAAATGTCGAATGAATGAGAGGAAGCAATATTTACAGAAAGTAGACACATTTGTTTAACGTGCAATGGTCAGAGAACACTTCAATCAAGCACAGATGACCATACTCACCTGA
>NW_005320263.1:0-1184 GCF_000412655.1 Myotis brandtii
GGCCACTGGGTTCCCTGCTTTCCCTGCAGCTGTGTGGCAGCCTAGGGTTGCACAGCAGGCTGGAAGCTCCTTACATAACATGCCACCCACCAGCTTGCGTTGGGCTGCAGGGCGGGAGCAGGAAAAGGCAGCTTGGAATGTCAGAGGGGCCTTTTGGGATCAGCATTCCAACCTCTGCTTCTTAATTGAGCAAACCGATGTCTCAAGAGTATGATGTCATAACACCCGAATCCAGCATAGGGTTCCTCTGCTCCAGTACTCCAGAGGGAGCACTCTCACATGTCTATGAGCCAATACCCTGTGATTTCTGGAACCTTCTGTGTGCTCATATCAAGGAAGGACTCTGGCCAGAGAGCCCCAGAGACAATTTCGTGCAAGGCTGGGGCCAGGGAACAGAAGTCTGGCATGATGTGCCAAGCAGTGTGATAAGAATTTTATATAGATCCACATCTCCACTGGCATATAGTGAGGGAGATCCTATTGTCTCCGTTTGACATCATTTTGTTCCCTTTCTTACCGGTTTTGTGATCTTGGGCAAGTCTGTTTGTGTTTCTGACCTTCCATTTCTGTTTCACATTAGAAAGATGAAGGGACTTACCCAAACACATGCTAGTAAGAAGGAAAGCCAAATTTGTCCACCCACACATTTCCTGAGTCATTAATATATGAAAACATACTACTAATTTGGGGCAGGCAGTAGGCAGAGCTGAATCAGACTCCACTTCTGCTCTCAGGGAGATTACAGTCTCAGGAAGGAATAGCACATGTGGTTTTCTTTCCTGACAGATAGTCCGTATCGTTTGGTAAAGGCTGCCTGCTGGAGTGCCACATCCTGGATCTGTGGGGAAAAAGTACTGGGATTGATTAGTAATGTCTGCCACAGATCAGCCATGGAGAACTAAGTATTGGTCAAGTCTTAAGATGGAGACATCAGAGGTCGAGTTTGGAAAGGCCTTCCAGGCGGCCAGAGACTGATAAGAGCAAAATGGGGGTTCTGCATGGAGCCCTGCAGGGGTGAGAAAGGAGGGAGGGGAAGTAACCATGTGCACTTAAGGGGAACTTTGGAGATGCGCCCCGAGGGTTAGGAGTGGACTGTGGCTATGAAGACCTGTGGTGTAGCAGCTCTCCAAACTGGAGGTCTCTGGGGAGACAGCAGCTTAGAGAGCGCACAGGCTCTGGATGAA
>NW_005320264.1:0-1184 GCF_000412655.1 Myotis brandtii
TAAAATTCTTCCCAGGTATTTATATCCAAATGAAAATCTCAAGTACAAATATGGAAATTCTGTTTTTAAACATCAAATGCTTATAGAAAACCACACATATTATATGTACATGTGATATAATCAAATCCTTGATAAGTATTTATTGCAAATCACTGACATTATGTATATGATTGTCAAAGTCCTACCGTCTGTATCATCTGCAGCTTTTCTCTTTGGAAATATCTTTATGTAATCTCCATCCACATTCATATTGGGATGAATATGTTTCATGTGATGTGAATCAAAAAAGAAAGCTTTGAGAGCTGAAACAAAAGCATGAAAATCATAAATTTCCTAAAATTAGTTTAATCAATATTTATTTAGTTAATAGACAATTTCAGCCATTGTTATTTCAACTTCTTATTTATGACAGATAGAATGAACCTGTTTTGAACATGTTTGAACATTATAATTTATCTGATTCAAGGTTATTTTTTTAATTTACTATAATGCTCATAGTTTATATATACCTTTATTAAATAAAAAATAAAAGATAAAACATGTATGAACACAGGGAGGCTATATATCATAATTATCAAAGCAAAGAATAAGAATTATAATGTCCTAGAGGATGGTATTATAATATACAATATGGAGAGGATCTAATTAAATTCCTGTAGGGTACTTTTCTTAACGGGTGTATTTTCACCTTTTTCATGCAGGATCATCATAGAAATGTTTGCTCCTATATGTTAGTCACAATGCTTGCTACTTTAATTTTGAGTAAATGATGAACCCTGATGAGATAATGATTTTTGTTGCATATCTACTGTTGCACAGCAGGATGTCACCCACAATATATGGTAGAGATGTACTCTGTTTCCTCTGAACTACATAATCAGCATCTTCAATTTGATCCAAGATTCCTAATGTTTTAAGTATAAGACTGCATGAGCAGGAAACATTCTAATATACTATATTGATTGCTTTAAGTTATCAAAAGACAAAGATTCCTAAAAAGAAATTTAAAAATACTATATCCAGAGAATCTCTCTGTTACTATCACTGGTCAAGGTAGATCCTAACAAGTCATGAGATGACTAACTCAGAATGGCAAGGGAGTAATATGCTTTGTGCATTTAAATGCTCAACAGTTCAGGAATAGGAAAAGGTGGAGATTGTAGGAATAAGGAAGTGCTCATGTA
>NW_005320265.1:0-1184 GCF_000412655.1 Myotis brandtii
GTGTGTGTGTGTGTGTGTGTTGGGAGAAAGAGGTTAATTTGTTCTACTTAAATATGAAAACTTCCAAATTCTATAGCATTTTAATAGGACACCCTTTAAAAGCAAAACAGATATTTATAACTTTAAGATGCCCCTGGATTGAATATATAAATGGCCCATAGTGAATGAGATTTACCATACTTCACCCATGTCCAATCAGCCAAAAACATGTATTTTAGGAGAAAAGATCCAATGCAAGCCTGAAAGCAATTCTCCTTAAATAAGACTTGCTTATTTCTGCAAATTCTGCTTATATTCTTATCATCTCATGTTATATGAAAAATGACCTTCAATTTTAAGAACCTAAGGAAGAATAATTTTAAATATCTAAAAGTTTTTCAATAGAAAATAACAAGTTGATATATTTACAAGCTTTATGAAAAAGAATGTAAAGTTAGTGAATAAAATGTGAATATGAAAAAATACTAAATAATATTAGAATTTAACAATGTAAGACTATAAACCATCTTGAACACTTACATATTTAAAACAAAGGATGACAAATAGTACATGTGGTGCAAAATACCATTAATACTATGAAAACTGTCTTGCTGAATACAATAATAATTGCTTGTATCAGAATTACTTTATATCAGAATGCTGATAACGCATTGACATTTACACCTGTACTCCCCTTGGTTCTAGACTCTTGGATCTGGGGTTTTGTAGAACTATTTACTCTTTGTTTTTTTCACAAGCAAAATAAAAAATATTCTCACTGAGTTATCTTTAAAATATGAAACTTCACCTACTAAGACTAAGGCACAGAAGAGTGTGTTTTGTATGGGTGCTACAATCTTAAATACTCTAAATAAAAATAGGCAGACATTTTAATCAGCACACTGTTGAAGATATAAATCTATTAACTAAATACAATTGAAATCTGGGAATACAAATCCAAACATGTAAAAAGCCTACGAAAATTATTTTATTTTTAACAATGGCAAAATCAGCTTGATTATGTTATTTGCTTATAATTCTAAAAGGAGTCATCTATAAAGTTTATGTATTAACTGTGCCTCCATTAGATCTTTTTTTGATTACCTTTTTTGGCCAGTTTTATTTTTTCCCCATTTAGTTTAGGGTTTTCTTGTTTTGTTTGTTTTTGAGAAAGCTAAAAATGCATATGATTAAACAAATTTGAA
>NW_005320266.1:0-1184 GCF_000412655.1 Myotis brandtii
AAAACAACACACATAATCTCTAAAATGTGGTGCTCTTAAGAGTTGATGCAAGAGGGGTAAGTAACTCAGCTGTCAGCTGTTGGTGCTTCAGAAATTTGATATTGCTCAATTTTGAGAACCACTAAAAGAACCAAAGAAGATTATTCACATATACAATATTTTTCTTGGGCTATATGATTGTGTGTCACTTTCAAGCAAAGATATTAGGCAACAATCATTATGTGTCCAGCAAAACCCACAGCGGTCATAATATCTTTAGTAAACCAATAATGAAAATATCTAGGAAAAGAAAGCCAATATTATAAAAGTGTCTAAGTACCTAACATCAGTTTAAGAAACAGAATTTATGCCTCACAATTACAGTGGATCTTAAGAATGCTGAATAAAAAAGAAAACAATTTTAAAAAAGAAACACTCGCCATGGTGACACTCCAGTAATAATGAACACCCTTTGTGCTCAAATTTTGGCTTCTACAGACTATATTCCAATAAAAGACACCAGAGTTCCTTAGAGAAATAGATGATTCTAGGACTGGGGCATGGAAAATACAAGATAAACCTAGAGATTCTTGTAACACCAGAAAGTACGAAAATGCTTGAACAAAATGAACAAACAGAAATGGGGCATCTCAAATTGGCACAGGAATCAGCTTCAAAGTGTTTCCAATGGCCCAAGCTAAAACAATGTAATAAAATAATTAACGAGCACTGTATTTTATTCCAAAGAATAAAATATTCATGAGTCTATACTGATACAAATAAACAATTGAATAACTAAATAAATAGTGAAGAAAGACCCAATTATCCTTACAGAAGAATTCTAAATAATAGTTCATGTATCTTCTCTTGAGTATAGACTGGACTTAGTGACCCACAAAGGATAGAGTATGAAAAGGAGATTAAAAATAGTAACTTTATAGTGGAGAAACCTGGCAGATACCACCTCCACCAAGCAATCAAGTTAATATAATCAGTGATTAATCATGTTGATATCTCACACCCTCTGTTTTTATGCAGTGAGAGGACACCTTGTAGTTTTCTTCCTTCAAATCCATCACCCTAGTCTACTTATGAGAGCACATCAAACAAATGAAAATTGAGAATATTCTACCAAATACTATGAGAACTCTTCAAAGGTATCACAGTTATACAAAATAAGAGAAGACAAGTTTGCACAGAGGAGA
>NW_005320267.1:0-1184 GCF_000412655.1 Myotis brandtii
GAGATCTGATGAAAAAACCAACCAGGAGGGCACGCGGTTGGTAGGGAGTTTGCTCACAAATGAAGTTACAGCCCTTGAACAAGGTTTTCATTAGAGCCTAGATTTAAGGCCAAGTCCAGGCTCGTTCTCATTTCACCCGAACTTGGTCCTAACAGCTACCTGTTAGTGTTCATTTGTGCTCACCTGGCAGGAAGTTATTGGTAAATAGCATGTGTTTACCCAGTAATTACACCCCCACACAGATTAGTCACTAATTACACTCAGCAGGTGCAAAAGTCATTAGTACAACACATCCCGACACTGGTGGTAAAGGAGACACACCGTTCAGTATTAATTTGGGAATTGTATATTATTTACCATATCTGGGGTGATTTTGCCACAGAACAATCACAAAGAGCTCTGTGGCTCACCTGCTGAAGCCACCTGCAGTGCCAGTCAGGGCAGTGCCATCGCTCCCTCCAACCCTCCTTGTGTGAACTATGGGGCAGCCCGACTGGGAGGGACACTTGGGGTTGCCCTTACCCGTGTGTGTCTATCCAAAGCAAATTTAAAATCCGAGACCAGCATCCCCGGTGCCCCACATGTTCCTGAGCTGCTGTGTGCTCAGGGAATTCAAACTAATTTTAATATTAGCCCTAAGCAAAGCATAATTAGAGAGATAAATCTTCAGCAACTCTCTCCTACCCAGACCTCTCCACTGCCGCCTCCCCGCCTCATCCCACCTCCTGCCATAATGGCGTTATGAAGCCACATATAAATGGATTGCAGAGTGTCTGTGACAACACTCAACGCATTTTTTCAGCTAATTGAAACTGGTTCCAATGCCAGGCAGACTCCAGTGGTGTGGCACCTGGGAGGGTGGGACTGTCCCCGCCTTCGGACACTGAGAGGAGGGAACATCTGGGTGTGGACTTCCCCTGCTCATCTCTCAGCTGGACACCAGCACATCATTTGTTCCTGGAGCAGCCACTTGCTCAATGTGGCCACAAGAACCTATAAAGTCAATGGCGAGATATTTCTTTCACTAAATGATGCTGCCTCAGACTTCAAAAGCCCATCTTCACCTCCAGAAATAACTGTTCGTCTTTCATAGCTTTTTATCACCGCAGAAGGGCTCTCCTTGTTTCTCCTTGAGGGGCACATGCAGGCAAGCAGGCAAGTGTCTGGTAACTTAAGGAAGGAGG
>NW_005320268.1:0-1184 GCF_000412655.1 Myotis brandtii
GATAGAATGTGTAGAAGAAAGAGAGGAGTCAAGGAGGAGTTCACCATTTCTGACCTGACCAAGTAAAAGGATGCTATTGCCAATAACTGAGACAGGTAGACTACAAGTGAAGGGCATTTGGGGTAAGAAAAATAATGGTTGATTCTGAGATGTCTAGACATCCGTTAGGTGATGTTGAGTAGGCAATTCCATATCTAAGTCTTGGAGAGAGGTTTTGGCTAGAATCATGCCAAGGGCAAGATGACCCAGAGGTCGTAGATAGAGAATGGGCACCGATAGATAACTCCTGGGGAACTTCAACAATAAGAAGTTGTGTGGAAGAGGAGAAACCAGGAGAGGAGGATGAGAAATGAAATAAATTTTACAACAGGAGATAAAAATAAATTGTGGTTTCCAGAAGCCAAATGAAGACGACGTATCAATGATAGTTCAAGTAAGACCATGGTTCAAGTAAGTTCTTTAGTGATGCAGAAAGCAGAACCAGGTCCACTGTCAACTTACAGGGACAAAGGCTTTACTTCAATGAGAAAAAAAATGAACAGCAATACTGCTCAATATTACATCCAGCTGTTTCATAATATAGCAAATTTTCTTTTTAATCACTAGAGGTATTCATAGACAGGCTGATGAGTATCGCAGATCTTGTAAAAATGATTCCTGAATTGGGTAGAAGATTAGACTGTACGACCTATGAGATACACTCCAACTAATGAGTCTATTATTTCTGCCTCACTTAACACCAGAGGAGAAATACATCTGCTTTTCCATCTGTGGGCCTTAGTAGTCTGCGTTCAGAATTATCTCAATGCCTCTTCATATAAAGAGTTATAAGAAAGTGAATTATAACAATGGTTTAATGCAAAGAGGAGAGGCTGTGGGGCAAACAGACCTGAACTGCAATGTTAAAACTATCAATGATACAATGTGTGGCTTTAGAAAAGTTCCTTAAATATTTTTAAAGCTTAGTAGCATCAGAACTCTCACCACCAGTGTTTTTGAAGGAATAGAATAGTAGCTCACTGTGCTTTCTCAGTGTTTGACATAGTGGGCACTCACAGAAACCCTAACTGTCTAAGTGTGAGGTCCCAAATTGAAAGACTTATTTTATGATGTTTTAAAGTTAGCTGTTTCTCTAAACTGGAGTTTTAGACTACACTCTTCATTTAAGCATATCCTATATAATA
>NW_005320269.1:0-1184 GCF_000412655.1 Myotis brandtii
ACTTGTATTTTCCCTTCTTCTATTACATAATTATTGCTTAGGATAATGTGTATAGTTACAATGGAGCCCAAGAAGCCTCAATACTTTATTTAAGAACCAAATATAAATACGCTTCTCCTGAACCCACTATTTAATAATAAGTGATTAAAAATAAAATAGATTTTATATTTTAAAGGTAGTCCACGTTCATTGTGACATATCAAAAATATAGAAAAACTGAAAGCAAAAATTCACCCATAATTCCACTTCCTAAGCTAGCCACTGTTAGTATTTTAATTCACACTTTTAAAACAAACACAGGACCGATGTTGTTTACAGAAATGGAATCATAATACGATATTTTGTAAGCTGTTTGTATTTTCCATGGAGAGTCGTGCCTGCTACTAGGAATTAGCCAGGAGCAGTGGTAGCAGTGGCAGTGGTTATGGGGAGAGGAGAAATCAGAGGTTCCCACAGTCCTGCGCGGTATCAGGCACTCGGTGAATGTTTGACTGGAATAGGGCACGCAGGACTCCAGACCCACCCATCGTTCAGGCTGCAGTATTAATTTGGATGGAGTCATTTTTCTGAAAGTACTACTTATAGGGTTATTGCCTTGCAGAAATATTTAAACTATTACAAAATCTAGTTTGGTACTGCTTTACTCCAGTAAATGAAACACTGTTTTTAGTTATATTAGGTTTAATATGAATGAAATGAAAATTCCAACTTGGCACATTGCTTTGTTAAGTATGGTGCTTTGGTTATGGAGACCTGTATTTAGGGATTCTACATGGTGGGCAGGCACACACCCTCTGTGGAGACAGGAGTTGGTGCTATTTGTGTGTTGCTGTAAGCATGTCATTGGATGGGTTAACAAAAAGTCAAACTAGATCAGTTGCTGATTCATGCTGTCTGATTATTAGATTCTGTGACAGCCTGTAATCACCACCATCAGCACATCTGAAAAACTTAGTTCAGAGAGAAATTACATTCCCCACCCTTCCTACTTTGGTTTCAGTTTTAATGCTAGATCAGGATGTGATTTTAATGCACAACCTTATTGTCATGTGAAATAAATATATATTATGTTAATAACATGAATGGCCATTGCTTATTGCTCCCCCATCTGTTAAATTTTATATGGCTCTGAATTATCCCAGCACTTGTTATTAGTTCAACTTTAAAGCTTCATTTATAGGGAA
>NW_005320270.1:0-1184 GCF_000412655.1 Myotis brandtii
CCGGGCTCTCTAGGAATCAATTTTTGTGAACATCCCTGCAGACCGTTCCCCAAAACTTCAGTACATGGTCTTGTTGGTGTCAAGAGGCTGGCCATCTTTTAAGACCAGAAACAGACAAGTAATTAGTGAGTGTCTCCTCTAAGCACACGTGCTGTGCAAACTCAGGGGGCAGGTGGGACCCTGTCCACATGAAAGATCCCCACCTTTGCAGGGCAACGTGCTAAATGGGAAGCAATGGATAAAAGCAGTCAGGGCTCCAGGATTTCCATGGGGAGGTGTCACCATGGGCTGGTAATCAGAAGCAACTTTCCAGGGGAAGTGGGTCTTTAGAGCCTTAAAGGCTGCCTCTAGGTTTTGACATGTCCCACAATTCCACATTTCCCCTTCCCTGGTGGATAAAAGAAAAGCGGGCAACTCCTCACGGTCACTGCACCTCGAGACAATTGCATCTAGGCCGATGCACCTGACTTGGCACCGCCATAGTATGCAGAACATGCCAAACGGCAGGCTTATTAACAGACATTCTGGGAAGGGCATGAACTGGACAAGCGTGACTCAGGCCACCATCACGTCCACTAAGACGTCACACAAGGAAACAAAAACAATGGGCCAGGGTTGGGATTGCCAACCCTTTCTGTTTTATTTTTGCTACGGTGACATTGTCAGATAATGAAAGTGTTGCCATTCACTTGGTTTTCAGGAACTTAGGGTGATATGGATGCTTAACGACCCCACCATGACTCTCGTGCGTGACGTGCGTAGATTGTAGAGACACACATCAGAAGCAGGAGGCAGAGCTCCGGGTGTGGTTCCCAAGCAGCAGGAGAATAAGCTTGAATTTCAACTCTTGCCGAGGTTTTAAGTGACCAAGGGGACCGATCACCCTATGCCGCTCGGTCGCCTGACCAGAGTGCACAAGCATCGCTCACTGGGCTGCGCTGCAGTGCGTTTCAGAAGGGCTGGTGAAACTTGCGTGAACTGGAAATACGGTTTTCTCAAAGCAGTTTCTGTGACTCACCGCCTCCTTCCCTCCCTGTCTCCTTCTGCTCGCTTGTGCGAGTAACAGTGGCAATGGGATTCCCTGCGGCACTCAGAGTCTTCAAGGTTTTCTGCGCCCAGGCTGCAATTTCCAGATCTCAAAATAGTTCCTCTTAAAATTAAAAAGAAACAACAACAAAAAAAAA
>NW_005320271.1:0-1184 GCF_000412655.1 Myotis brandtii
AGTCAATGGTGAAATGTCAGTGAAATCAATGTATTCCCACACAAACCAGGATGATTAAAATCAAAGCAAAACAACAAAACAATTCCTAAGAGCACATGATACCAAATGTTAGCTATGCTACGGAGCCACTGGAATGCTCAGGTATGGCTGGTGGAAGTGTAACGGCCACAGATACCCTGAGCCTGTGTGTGGCAGCGTCTAAGTAGGCTGAGAACATGCTTATCCAATGACCCAGTGGTTCCACTTCTGGGGATAGTCCCCACAGACATGGGCATTCCTGTGCACACCACAGATATGCTCAAGAATGTTCAGAGCAGCACAAGTCATAATAGCCCTAAACTGGAAACACCCCGAATCTTCACCAATGGCAGATGGATGATGAAATGTGGTACCCTCACACAATGGATATGATACACTCAAGATGTGGATGGATCTCCTGATGTTAAGACATAATGTTGGTGGGGGGAAAACAGCCACACACAAAATAATACATTCTGAATGATCTCATGTATGTAACATTCAAACTCGTGAGCCTGACCTCTGGTGATGGAGGGCAGATGCTGGCAACGAGTGGGTACCTTTGGGAGGTCCTGGCGGGGAGGATCCCAGGGGCTGGAGTATCTGGATCTTGGTGATATTATGTGGGTGTGTGGGTTCACTTTGTAAACATTTGAGTTATTTTGTATATAAACTATTCTACGATATTCCTATAGGACATGTGCTCACTTCATGGCCCAGAGGCAGCCTGAGAGGCTGGGCAGGAAGGCCAGTCCCTCCCTGTGCAGGGACCTTCCAGCTGGTGGGGTCCTGGGGTCAGAGGTCTGGGACCCTGGGCACTGGGGAGTCCACGCCTAGTCTGTTTACTTAGCTGGGCCTCTTCACAACACCCCTTCTGTTCTTCCTGGGCTGACATCATGCACTACGGTTGCAGGAGGAGGTGGCCCCTCAGGCAGCCCATTGGGATGGAACCCCTGCAAGGAGCCTGGGGAAGGCAGACTTCAGTTGGCCCCAACTCTCCACATGTACATGCAGGCTCCTCCTCCCCTCCCTGTCTCTGTTTCCTCCTGGGCCAAATGAACGTTGGGGCAAAATCTGCTGCTCTGAGCAGCCCCGAGGGGGTGATGAAGGAGATTTGGTGGGAGAGCAGCTTCTCATTTCCGCCCATCTGCTCCGGTCCATACTGG
>NW_005320272.1:0-1184 GCF_000412655.1 Myotis brandtii
GTGTGTGTGTGTTAATTTCAAAACTAACTTTTGGATGCCAGAGATATTATCTAGTAATGAACAAGATTTCACAGTAGCAGAAAAACCATCCATTACATTTTTGATATATTAAGTCTGAATTAGTCTCTAAGTTTAAAGTGTTTGCTCTACTGTCCTTTGGGTTCCAATATCTAGTGCCACTGGGGCAATTCATGTGTGTCCTGTAAGTAAAATTTTCTAAGTTAGTATAAGATATACAATTAACATATTGTATGTTGGGCTTCAATGGTGATATCTGAAATTGTTACTAAAGTAATTTGGCACTATTTCATCCAATTTATTTTAGACTTTTCTCTGTGCGTCAGAAGATAAATCAGGAGACTCAATAAATGTTTCTTATAAATCTGTATCTTGTATTGTGACATTCTACAAGGAGACTTTTTTCCTTCCACCAGGATTGCTCATCTAGGATGTGGGAATTGAGTTAATTTATTTTTTCTGTTCTAATCTTGAAAGTAGAATAACAATTCTGTGTTATTTCTGCATAGTTGAATTAAAAAATATTCTTATCCAGAGTGACTTTTAAAATGAAATATCCTATTCTATCATTCTCCTGCTTTTAAGCCAACATAACACCTTCAGAGAGACCCTGGAAAGCATTGTAAATGGACAATCTAATAAAAAAAATGGACAATTCCAAAAATGTTAGCAGCTAAATATCTTAAAGAGCAGGTCTCTTCTTGATAATTGGGGTTGGAAAAATCATGGAAAAGCAGCTCCAATATCTGGGAAGGTGTTTGGGAATTGGAACCTGACAACCCTGAAAAACAGGTCATCCATCATATTTGCAGGAATAGAGGCAGAAACAAATAGCTCATAAATGTGTTTCTCCTATGGATTTATAAGGTGAAATTCAATAATGTTTCTTTATTTTATACATAAAAATGCCTCTTGGTTTTATAACCATTCATAAGGGGCATTATTGCATAGGGATGCACGTTTTGACTTGAAACATTTTGATAGAATCCCACCGTGCCACTCACCTGGCTACTCATTCAGTTCTTGTGAGCTGCTTTGTCTGTGCTTCAGTTTTCATACCTTTAAAATTGCAATCATAACATGCACTTCATGGGTTTATTGGAGGATTATGGCCCTAAAATTAATAACACTTTAAAAATGTAAGTCAAAAGACCAGAGTGAGTGAA
>NW_005320273.1:0-1184 GCF_000412655.1 Myotis brandtii
AAACTTCATGGAATTCGTGGGGCTCTGAAAGACTGTCTCTAAATTCTCTGTCCTGTTGGCTTTTCCATAATAGTTCAAATGTCAGATGAGTCGCTCTTTGGTTAAATTAGGAAACATTTTGGAAAGTTAAAAGCAAAGGACTGAGATAGAGATCTAAAAAGCTCATACTTAGGTCTCAGTGGTTTAGCGTAAGCAGGCTGTGACTCAGAAGCAGCAGAATTGAGCTTGCTCATCTTCAGCAAACCCATCCATGTGCAAAGCTCACTTACCGGATTTACCAAGGTAGTCAGTCACGTAGCCCAAAAGAAGACAGACAGAGGACTACACAGTGTTGACAGGGACAAAAGACAAGTCTGGGACAGTGAGCCTGGACAGGCCACCGTGAAGCGGACAGAGGCTGGGGGATGGTGAGGCCAGGAGGCTCGGGAACTGGCTGGCTAGCCGAAGAGCATAGAAATCAACTCGCTTTCTTCAAACGCTGCCCACACCTGCTGGAGTTCAAGGGCACTCCGAGAAGCACGGGTCCCCAGCTGCCTTCCCTCATCAATACCTTGGCTGGTGGCTGTGCACTCGGGCAGGCTGCCTAGCTTTCTTGATCCACACCAGAAAACTAGCTTTTGAAGTGGTTTGGAAAGCTCCGAAAGAGATGTGCTTGATGCTGTTGGTCCTGCTGCCAAACGAGCAGAGATTCTGCTTTTCATCAGCTGTTTACTCCAGCAATCTGCATCTCTCCAGCACCTGCCGCCCCTGGCCCTGCTGAGGCTGAAGAATAGCATCAGCCTCTCCTCTCCGTTCCAGGCTGGGCTGGGAACAGGCTCTCCATGTCCCCAGGCCTGACGCAGGTAAGCTGGGATCGGCGGCAAACCCCTTGAACAGGAGAATGGACGTTCTTTATAGCTTCCCCAGACACAGCGATTGGCAATGCTTGAAAAAGAATCGCTGGCAGGAAGTTCATTTTCTTTACTGCTACCTCCCAGCCATAACGCTGAAAGCTTTTTACCTAAATCACGTTTGCTATCTCACCCGAGTGGGAGATCTTTTCCTACAGAGTTTCTCCCCGTTGAGGTTTAGTCCTAGGGATCTGAGAGTTTTAATAGGCCGTTGGAGTCTGAAGAGCTTTTCTAATTGATGTTTCTCATGTCCCCCCGCCCCTGGCCTCCCACCAAGGCTTCTGATTGTGTCAT
>NW_005320274.1:0-1184 GCF_000412655.1 Myotis brandtii
GCTCCTGCAAAGCAATTACGCTCTAGGGCTAGGCAGAGAGGAGCAAATTTCCTACTGTTAAACATTCTACAAATGAGAAAAGCAAGGAAGAAACATTTGTCTCCTACACCACAGAAAAATTACAGTGAGAAAGATGGGATAAGGAGATTGCATGTTTTCCCTAGGATAGTATTCCCCTCTACTGGTGAAAGTCTGTAATATGTTTTTCCCATTAGAGCAGCTTTCGAAAGAAGTAATCAACCAGGATTATTGTTTCTGATTCTAGGGGAACATTTGGTGTTTTCTTGCACATAATGTGTTGTTTTTAGAGCTTGACAAAACCTCCAAGGAAATCATGTGTTACCTCTTCTTTTATTTTCTGAATATTGAACTTGGAAATTTTCTTCCCCAAACAATATGTCTAGGGAGAGACTGCATTTATTTACCAAATGAGCATTTCTCTTCCAGCATGAGTTTTATTTTCCACAGAGCTGAACTAATTATAATTTAGAAGGAAGCTCTTTCAGTGTTTATCCCTGGAGAGCTCAGTCTCCCAGGAGAATTAATAGTGCAGTTGCATTCCAGAGTTGAGAAGTGATAGATATCTTGTATCAAATTCTGTTGAGTCAATAAGGTCCTTTGGACATAAACTTGAGGTTATCTTATTGATTTCTGTCTTCTGAAGGTTAAGTCAGTCCTGTAGGAAGTGAGCTGTTCTAATGACTCACCTGGGAAAGCCCAGAGGAGATGACTTATTAGATTCAAATTGGATAACTGAGCCCTATAACATCTACACATTTTAACACTAGTGTGATTTTTTCCACTGATATTTAACACACAGAGGATGCAGGAAATAAATGTAAATAGAGAACGAAATAGAAAATTGACTTTTGGATTAGGCTCATCTCCACATTCATCTTGACATTTTGGTGAAGGTAATGGGGTACATCATTTAAAAAAGTGTACCTGCAGGCAGTTTTCAGAGTATTACCTGAATACTGTTGCTATGCCAGTGGGCTGGCGTCATGTATAAGCATACATGTTTAAATGCATCCTTATAGCACACTAATAATTATTCCAAAGGCAGCTCCCAATTAATTTTGATGGCTTGGTATCCCCTTCCTAATCTCTGTTTTGTTTCTCCTCCTCCCTGTGTTTTGAATTGAATATTCACTTTCTCCTAAAACTAACACTATTTTGGAGAA
>NW_005320275.1:0-1184 GCF_000412655.1 Myotis brandtii
TGCAATATTACTATTATATTACTGATCACATTTTTTGTTATATGCTTTCCAATAAAAGAAGCACTTAGCTTTTATTTCTACGCCCAAATATTTATTAATTTTCCAAAAAGCTAACCATGCTTTCTCTAGTTTTAGTTAAAAATAAAACACTTTGAATGCATTTTCCTAGACTATTTGAAGGTTTTCCTAATATTTTCCAAGATGTGTTACCTTTGTTTCTCTATATGTATAACTCTTTTATTTTCTCTGACAATTTTACATCTAACTAGAAGTCTAAACATTTCTTTCCTCTCAAGAAATATATTAAACTGCAAAAACATGATGTCCAAGGTTTGAAAAAGACAAAACAGACCAACCTCAAGATATTTATGAACTTTAAATCATTCAAAATTCACAAATCTGTATACATTAGACTGCAGGAATTCTAGCAATATGTGTAATGTGACATGCTGTCTGCTTTATATCTAGACAAAATAAATAAAAATGGAAATGACTTTGTGGAAATTTTAATACGCATGAACATTTTAAGATACATCAGGTAGGAAGTCTGTTATGAACATTAAAGCAATATCTTATATATAATTTTTATAATAAAGAACCTGATCCAAATATCTGGTGGGCATATCCCCACTATTTGTTCAAGCACCTACAATTTACACAGTTTCTTGTAAAGAGAATATTTGCTTTATTTTAATGAAATACTTTTTTAGTCACTGCTATTTGGATATAGACTCTATGCATCAGCTTCTTCTTCTACTTACCTTTTAAATATTGGAGTTTCTCACAACTATGTTCTAAGCACTCTTCTTATATGCATTCTTTCCCAGTTTATCTCAACCATTCCCATGGATGTAGATACCATCTATAATCTATAAATGTTAATTATATTCTTAACCCAAACGTTCTTCATAGAGCTAGACTTATATCTAACCTTTCTTTGAAAGCTACAGTGAATGCCTCTTAGGCATTAAAATAGTTTGATTGTCCCAAATATGTTGTCTGACCCACCCAGCCTTGTTCCTGGCTTTGTCATCCACATTTCAGTAAATGGTGCCATTATTCACTTTGTCACTAACCAAGAACCTAAAATTCACTTTTGACCCCCTCCCTTCATCCCTCACATCTACTCCTCAGCCCATCTTGGTGCTTCCATATAGACCAGTGGTTCTCAACCTTCCTAATGC
>NW_005320276.1:0-1184 GCF_000412655.1 Myotis brandtii
TCTGATGTTGAAGTAGACATGGAAGTAACCATTAGAATTCAAAAACAAAATCAGTTAGAAAGGATTGTCACAAATGAATAGGACTCAGTGTTAGATGAGGAGTCAGGGGAAGAGTGGTATGCTTGGCTTTTCTTTACAGGCCCTTGTATTTTATAAAATAATTTTAGATATGTGCACATCACTTTGATTTTAAAAATTAAAAAAATTTAGAGATGGAAGAAATGAAGAAGTCTTTATAAACTGATAGAAATCTGGCATTCTTATTTTGACCACTGCTTTTGTAGAATGTGCTATGAGACGAGAGTAAAAGGTGCTACTGTTCTCGAGTACCATGGGTATTTGTTCCATAAATCAACAAGTGAACCTTAACAGGCCAATACATCAAATGTAAGACAACAATACTTATTGTTTTGTTCAAATTTACTTTTTAAAAAATGAAATTCAACTCTTTTCCCTTACCTCTTCATTTTTCTATGCTGAGCCAGGTATTGGGTTGTGCAGTAACTGGACCCACTACCCAACAAGGAGCTGAGCAAACCTAAATTTCACTTACAACTTTCTCAAGCAAGGCATTCCTGCTGACTCTTGAGAAGAATTCACTTTTCACTTTTACTGTCCCGGTCATGCACATTTAGAAAATGAGCCTTGCATTCTGTGGATGTGCTTCTCATGGGGCATGGCTCTACTCTGCAACTAATCTCTTCATAATGTCTCAGTTATTTCTTGTCTTCATAGGAAGTATAGATAATGGGGTAAAAATATATTATATAACATATCAAGAACATAGTGATTTCCATCCTTTTGTAGAAGTCATTGCCATAACATCTAAATATACTTAGGACTGAACACTCTCTAAATTTGAGGATTCAGATTATATTCACAAGCAAAAAAAAAAAAATAGTAACAACAAAATAGCCAGACTTTCATTCTTGGCTTGAACGCTACTGAATTTTTCCAGATAGATCTCAACACGTCAATCTTCTCCTAAATATTCCTGTGTTCTTTATCTTAGTCATTTTGGTCAGAAACGGAGATTTGTTCCGTGTGCCTTGCTCTCATGAATCCCTGCATCTCAATGGTTCCTCTGCTGCCAGTCATTGCTTATTGTGCTCCTTCCTCCACAAGACATCAGTGACCATTTTAATTGCAAATCTATATATATAAAAGCCTAAGGGAAAAAAAAA
>NW_005320277.1:0-1185 GCF_000412655.1 Myotis brandtii
GGTCCCTGCCCTTCGGCCCCTCCCCAGCCCTCGCGCTCCCCTGGTGGTTCTCTCTCCCTGCCGCTCTCTCCCCGGGGCAGGGGGAGCCAGCCTGACTGCCGGCCCCATTGGGCTCCAAGCCTTCACCCCAGCCTGACTGTCTGCTGGTGGGTGCTCTGGTTTCCACGGCCCAGATTCCTGGGGGCATCCCAGCCCCCACACTCACCGATCCAGAAGTTCCTGGTCTCAAAGTCGCTGTCAGTCACCTCGTTGGTGGTCTCCAGGCGGCCCAGGTAGAAGGCGAGGATGTCCTGCACTTTCTGGCTCTCGATCTGGGCGAGGACCCCGCCCTTTCCCTGTAACCCCCACTCTGGGTCATGCCGGCAGGGACCCAGAGCTCAGGCAGCCCTTCCTGCCACCCCACCGCGGCCATGAGTGACAAGTGCGTGTGCTGGCTGTGCTGTCCTCGTCCCCCACCCCACAGCCTCCTGCCTCTTAGACGAGGGGTCCCCCTCCCTCTCCCCTGCCTGCGCCGGGGCCCAGCCTGGCAGGGTCTTGCCACTGGAAGGCTTTTGGTTTACTTGCTCAGTGCCTTACACAATTTGAGTTGGCCGCCAACATTAATAAGTCTAGAGATGCCAATGAAAATCTGGATTTCTGGTTCTGAAAAATCCCGAGTTCTGGCCTCCCCGACTCGTATCCCTGTTGGCAGCCAGCAGCTGGAGCTGAGTCAGGACAGCTCCTTAGATGGGGGTTGGGTGGGGGCCTCGCTCCTGGTCCCTCAGCTCAGTATGTGACCTCTTGGTTTCCGTGGGCCTCTGAGTGGACCCCTGCTTTATGCTAATGATGAGAAGGTGTCGAAGGAACCATCTCAGTCCAGGATCCCTCCTTAGTCCTTGCGACCCTAGAGGGGAGGGGCTTCCCGGGAAGGCAGGGGCCAGCTGTCACCTGGCATTTCATCTTGGCTCCGTAATAGGTGTCTGCCTCTGGAGACACCATGAAGCAGTCGCCATCGATCCTCAGGTCACAGGTGTGGAAGGGAAAGTGCACCTTGGCTGGGGAGAGGGAGCGTGAGTTTGTGTGTAAGCATCTCTCGTCAAAATCATCACCCCTCCCACCCTGCCAGGGAGCTGAGCTCAAGGTACCACCCTCCGGAGAGTGGGTGGGGTCAGTGGTGTGCTGGTAAATGTGTAACAGCCAGCTCTC
>NW_005320278.1:0-1185 GCF_000412655.1 Myotis brandtii
ACCTGAAACCTATATGTTCATGTTGATCAATGTCACCTCAATAAATTTAATAAATAAGTAAAGTACATTTCTCAACCACAATGGAATTAAATTAGAATTAATAACAGAAAGATCCCTGCAAAACATCCAAATATTGGAGACAAATAATATACTTCTAAATAATACATGAGAAAAGAAGAAACCAAAAGGGGAATTAGAAATATTTTTAACTGAATGAAATGAAAATATAACATTTCTAAATTTTGGTTGATCAGAAAAGAAAGAAAAGAGATAAATCAATATCAGGAACAAGAAAGGTGACATGATTGCAAATTCTACAGATATTCAAAGATCAAATTCCTCGAAAGACACAAACTCACAAACCTCACTCAAGAAGAAATAATCTGAATATATCTGTATCTATTTATTAGAAAAATTAAATACTTATTAAAACAAAAAATTCCCACAAAACTCACACCCAAAACAAAACAAAACAAAAATCTTCCCACAGAGAAAAATTCAAGCCCACATGACTTTATAGGCAAATTGTACCAAAAGTTTTAGAAAAAAATAATACCAATTTTACACAAGCTCTTCTAGAATGTAAAAAAGAGGTCATACTTCCAAACTCATTCTGTGACACCAACATTTCTCTGACACCAAAACTTGACAAAGACATTATATATATGTATATGTATATGTAAAAACTACAGACCATTATTATTCATGAATAGATGCAAATATTCTAAACTAAAATTTAGCATATTAAACCCAACAATATATTAAAAGGATACTAAATTATGACTAGGTGGGATTTGTCTAAAGAATGTAAGTTTTATTTAACAGTCAAACATCAATCAATGAAATTCACCTTATTAACAAAAAAAGAAAACCATGTGATTATCTTAACATAGCAGAAACTTAAAAAAAGTTTAACATCCATTTCTGATAAAAATTCTCAGAAAACTAGACATAGCAGGAACTTTCATAATTATAAAAAGCATCTACAAAAAACCTAAAGATAAAACAAGCTAGGATGTCTGCTCTCACTTTCATTTAACACTGTATTGGAGGTTCTACTTTTTTCAATAAGGAAAGAAAAAGAAATAAAATGCATTCAATTGGAAATTTAAAAACTGTGAAACTGTCTTTATTTGAAGATGACATGACTTTCTATTTAGGTAATCTCATGGAATATAGCAAAAG
>NW_005320279.1:0-1185 GCF_000412655.1 Myotis brandtii
TGTGCACTGGGCCTCTAGTAATAAAATAACAAAATAAGATTTATCTAAAATAAACAAAATATTTTGTTTTTACAATTCATCTTTTTCTTTCTTTTTCTGAACTTTTGCCTGAAATTAAAGTTGTCTATTTTATCTTGCTTTTTTCCTCTTCTCTGTTTTTGTTGTTCAGAATGCTACTTTTGATGGTAATAAAGGAAGTAAAAACCTCAAATATAAGCATTTCAAGTGACATTTGTAAGAATAAAAGTACATAATCAGGGCCATATGAATTATGTACTCCATAAGCCAAATTAAATGGCAAAATTGTTTAAGTGTTAAGGGTTAGAGCTAATAAACTGAACATAATATCCTGTGTTCTATCCATAAGAAAATTAAATTTTAATGATCCTGAGAGCTCACTGTTCAGGAATGTCACTCTAACTAATCGTGTAAATGACATTTAAACTCTGAAATTGAGTGAAAAGTTAATCATCCTCTGCTATTGTTACTGAGTCCTAAGTGTACTAGTTGCTTCAGGCAATCTCTTTGGAATATCAGAATATTGACAGGTTATAACAATATGCAAGAAGTCTTGAGATGTGCAAAATCAGTCACTGCTGAATGCCTTCATAAGTCACATCCTGCAGAACTTTATGCTAAAAAAGTATTTTAGACACTTCAGAATTTATAATATCATTTTCTAGATGTATAAATTTTAGGCAAAACCCTTCTCACTAGGAAAATTATATCAAAGACTTAAGATACTGGTTCAGAGACACACTTAAGAAACTCAGTTTCCCTGTGAATATGTGAGACAGAATCTGAAAGAGGAAAGGAGAGAGGAAGAGGGGTGAGGGAGGGAATCAGATTGTCTCTGGTATTGATCTCCCAGGAGCAGAGTTCCCAGACTTTCCCAGCTCACACAATGCTGTGGGTCTGCCTTCGCTCTATACTTCAGCACATTGGAGAGCTTTCGATTTTTTGGGTTGAGGCTGTGAAGAAGTGAAAAATTTTTTTTCTGTGGTTGGTTATTGCTGTTCTTCAATGAATCTTTTGAATAACTTGGATAATGTTTCTTTCTGGTGCTATGGATTTGAGAGAAAGAGAGCAGGTATGAGATGGGATGTTATCACTGAGCTTTATAAAGAGAATTAATTGAAAAAAGCAATTGGTCAATAGAAAAAAACAAAGAAAAGGTGTTTATGG
>NW_005320280.1:0-1185 GCF_000412655.1 Myotis brandtii
AACAATGGTGAGAATTATAGTGGTTTTTCTTGCATTGCATCTTGAAAGAAGATTCCGGGGGAGTGGGGGGGTGGTTTGTGAGGTGACAATAGCCAAAACTTCTTGTTCTTGCTGTAATTCAGAAAGTACTGATATTTATTATTATTATAATTAATACTATTATTATCATTACAAATAGTGAAAGTAGGGATTCATAAATAAAGTCTGCCCCAGGGGCAGCCTGAAGCTATATTCCAGCAAGTTACTGTGCTTCAGTATTATGAGAATTTTTATCCATCATCAATAAAAAATGAGCAGAGCAGTTATTATGGCAGTTGCCACAGTCAAGACAGTTTCTGCTATTACATCTCTGAGTAAAAGGGTGATAGACTCTCCATTATACGATGTCAACTCATCCACCTTTCTGACATTAAAGTATAATGTACAATCTTTACATGGATTCTTCCCTAGTGAAGTCACATTTCCATGAACTTGGGGCAAGGACACAATGGGGCTAAATTAACTGTAGGCAGAAAGTAAAGTACATTACTTTTTTATATGTACAAACCAATAGCAGCACTGAGCTACCTTCATTTCTTTTTTTGCAGAGAAATGAATTTGAAATACATTTGATAATATAAATATTTTACAGAGCAGGCTGATGCTCACCAGTGGTGGGATTATGCCAGACCAATGCCCTTGATCCTCCACTAGGTGGGCACACACTCTGGAAGCACAAAAGAAGCAAATACTGGTATTTCTCTCCCCCAAGTTCTCCAGTACCACGATATGCAAGAGCAGGTTGAACAAACTGGCTGCTGCAGCTATCTCCCCAGAAGCAGGGCAACTGGGGGTGGTTCTCAGAATACCAAAGGCCCCATCCTTATACACCGATATTTTTCTTCCCCTAAACCCATTTTATCTTATTTTGAACTTTTAAAAAATAAAAAACCTAATTATTCTCGCTTGTGATCATTAAAGGGATGTATCAGTAGAAGCTTCGTGGGTAACTCATTAAAGAGTATGTGTGGGGAAGTTCAAAAAGTCTAAGATTTGGAAAGGAAGACCCCTGCTCAAGTCCAGCCTACTTAGATGTGTTACTTTGGCAAAATGTCTTTCTCACTTTTCAATAGGTAGTTTTAATAGTTTTTGATCGGTTCAGAATGATCCCCACTTCTTTGGGAACTATGTCTGTCTTGTCTGCAT
>NW_005320281.1:0-1185 GCF_000412655.1 Myotis brandtii
ACTGAAATAACAGTAGCGTCAGGCTTGGGTTCAAACCCCAGTTCTTCCTCTTACAAACTATGTGGCGTCACTTCTCTCAGCCTCTGCCCCTTTATTGTAAGGTGTGGAGAGGGTGAGAACAGAACGCTGGGTGCAAATGAAAAATGGTTACAAAGTGGGAATCCATATGCACATGTCAGGATTCTTGTCATTATTATGTGAAAGGCTCTATGCTCACCAAGGGCCAATTTCAAATACTAGAATATAAGATGTTTATCGTCTAGCATCTTACAATTTGTAAAAGGGGATAATGTCCATATGCTTGTGAACTGTATATGGCAAAATGTGTTGAGTCTTATGAGAAGTACAAAATACACTGAAAGAAAACCAGACAACTAACCAGGAGGGTATGAGTGTGTGCACATATGTGTGCCTGTGTGTGTGGGTGCATGCACACGCGTGCATGTGCGCATGGCATGTTTACACATGTGCACACATGTGCATAAGTGTGCATGTATGAGAGAGCTTCATAAACAAGGGAGTGTTTGAGCTGGGCCAGGAAGTAGGGTGAAATTTTGTCAGGCAGACAGGAAGTGGCAGCAGAAACTTTACATACGTTATCTCACTTCTCTGAGCCTCAGTCCCCAAATGTAAAATGGGAAAATAACGTCCATTTCATAAATTAAATAAACAATAATAATGGTGAGTGCCTATATAGAACCTATACTTACTTGAGCCCTTTTTAAATGAAGTATATATGTTATTTCACTTAATTTTTAGAACAACTTTATGAATTAGGCACTATTTTCATCATAATGTTACAGTCCAGGCAACAACAACAACACCGGATGGCTCAGTAAGTGTCTATGGCTGCAGAGTGTTGTGCAGAACGGAGATAGATGTGAAACGCTTTCTCTAGGCCTGGGGCTCTAGCCGGGGAAGAGTGCAGGTGGGTGGTGAGTCCCTTTGCATCCCAGTGTGTGCTTGTTCTTACTCTGCCCACACAAATGTTTAGCCTCTCCCTGCCAGTTCTGAGCCCCTACTCCAGAGCCTGGGTGGTATCTTAGCAGAATGAATGGCTATCAAACATGTTTGCTAAGCCCTTGTACATGTGCAAGGGCTTTCTAAGTGCTAATTTGAAATTAGAGTGCATCTAAGAAAGGAGATTCATCACTGCACCTTTAATAAGTATGCTCTGTGAGCATT
>NW_005320282.1:0-1185 GCF_000412655.1 Myotis brandtii
GGAAGATGACATGCAGGGAATGCACAGTGCCTATGCCACACAGTCGGTACCTAAGGAGAGGCATCTCTTGTTCTTAGCTCACTCTGTCACTTTCATTAGCAGCAGTGATATTAAAGCTGAAAGTCTGGCTAGAAGCGAGGGTCGGTTTGTCCCCATGTTACCCTGTTCCGACGTTGCCTGTGGTCTCAGTGACTTTCAGACGCGCTGGGATGAACGCCACTGCGTCCTTGCCAGGCACTGGCTGCCCAGTGAGTCAGAATTCCTCAGGAGGGCAGTGTCCACCCCAGACGGTTAACAGTTTTGAGAAAACGGTTGGGCTGTGCTTGCATTTAATGATGAGGTGGGACAGGTTCATACATATCTCAAGGGAACGCCAGCCCTCTCTCCACAATTAAGAGGCAGCCTCATGAGGAAGTGAGCGAGCAGAGGGCCAGCAGGTGTGTTTGACGCGTCCGCAAGGAGGTGCGTGGCACAGCCCGGCTTTCCGGGAAGCGCCCCGCTGCTCTCGGCACAGCCTGTGATTAGCACCTGCTTTATGTCGCCCGGCCTCACTCCCAGACGAACAAGGTTAACAGGCTGTTCATGCAGCCACACATTCAGCAGCTGGGCTGGGCGTGTCACTTTGCCCTGTGTTCATGGCGATGCCTGAGGTTGGGGTCTTACATCCGACTGGACGAGGGTTAGACGGCCTCGCGGGGCCCGCACTGCGGGGCCTGCTGCCTGTGCCCCTGGTTAGACACCTCCAGCCAGTGAGCGGACTCCCAGGGGCTGGGCACAAGGGGAACTTATTATCCCAGCCTCACCGAGGCATGATTGACAAGTAAGTGTATATATTAAGGTGCACACTGTGATGGTTTGATAGATGGATACGTTGTGAGATGCTCCCACAATCAAGCTAATTAGCACATCCATCTCCTCGTTTGGTTACGGTTGTTTTTGGGTGATGACAGGGAGGCTCTGCTCTCTGAGTAGATTTCAAGTACACATCCGACACTCTCACTCTGACCACACCCACACCGCCACACTGCACCCCGCAAGCACTCACCTCCAGAACTGAAACTGTGCCCCTTGACGACCATCTCCCCACCATGGGAATGTGTTGCATAGAGCAGTAATTTTGCACCACAAGAAGTTTTAAAAGACACAATACTGACTATTTAGTCAGGGGCACTGACCTCTTTTCCC
>NW_005320283.1:0-1185 GCF_000412655.1 Myotis brandtii
AAAAAAATTATTTTGTATTACTTCTTGGTTAATCTCCCTCCTGTTTCCTTTTTCATTTTATCTTGCTGAACACATATTTATTGAATGTTAGACCTTCTGATGGGGCCCTATTTTCTCTGATCTTTCTATACTTCATGTTTTCTTATACTTTCTGGATTTTCTCAAATTTATCTTTTAAAACTTCCCTTGAATTTGTTATTTTTTTACATTAACAATCATAATTTCCACAACATTTTTGAGTTCTCTGTTCCTTTAACTAGCATCCTTTTCTAGTTTTATGGATGAGACGACCTGAATCTCCCTGAGATGCTAATTGTGACAGATTCTATGCTTTGTTGCTGTTTTTATGCTTGGAACTTATCCCCATGTTCCAAGGTCATGTTTTTAATTCTTGTGTGACTTAATCTAGGCCTTCATCAAATATCTTCTTGTTCTTTCTTTTGCAAGAGTCATGAGCAAGAGCTGATTTTAGCTGTACAGACAAGGGCGGAGCCGGTGGACAGACAGAGCTTGCTCTCCAGATCCGATGAGCTATGCTGGATGCATCCGAACTACCAGAGTGTGTTGTCTTTTCCCTGCCGCTGTCGAATCTCCTGCCTGGTGACATACATGCCTGGTGGCATTGCATACTGAGCATGCAAATAGAGATATCGAGTGGGGAATTAATAGGCTTCCAATTTATCCTCTTACTTTCTTTTTTTTCTCTTTATTGTTGAAAGTATCATGTGGGCCCTCCTTTTTTCCTCATTAACCTCCTCCAGCCCGCTCCCATCCTCCCCTCGCCCCATCTCCTCCTCTTTTCAGCATCACCCTTGATCACACCTGACATTGCCAAGTGCCCAGGGTGCATGGGGCTCTGCAGGGCTGATCAGCCTCCCCCTGGGTGAACGGAGGCTCAGTTCAAGGTTGCAGTTTCTCTGCGCTGCTCAAGCAGTTTCCAGCCCCCTGTCAGTGTGGTCTGCATAAAGCTATTGGAATCCTTCACCCTCCAATGGCCCTTCACATCCGCTTGCTGTTATGGGCTTGTGACTTTTTTAATTGCTTCACCATCATTTTAGAAAAGTCTCAGGAAGAAGAAGAATTAAATGAGTGTGGCCAGTCTGCCACCATTAATTGGATGCCTCACCACCTGCTTTTCAAACTGCTTGGCCCTAATTTATTTCTCTTGTAACTTGGTAATGACCA
>NW_005320284.1:0-1185 GCF_000412655.1 Myotis brandtii
AGCTTGTAGTTGGCACTTTTAATAAGCAAAGGAATTTACTTATGAGGCTTGTCAGACAACTACATCTCTGCACCTGCCATCCAAAATACTAAAAGTTTACTATATAGAGGCCTGAATAGCTTTCAGTAATTTATACAAACCAGATGGTCTCAACATACCTTACTCTCTCAATGCTACATCCTTGGAATGGCTCCAAGTTTGGAAATGGTGGGCAGAATGTCTCCCAATTATGCCATAGCCAGATGAAGACAAACTGGAGCACTCACCAAAAATTACTGTTCAAATGTTGAACTCACAGGGAAAGTGGTTTCAACTCTAATTTCCATTTAACTTTGCCCAAGTCAGATGCTATATGTGATTTGGCAAGAGAGTAAATTTCCTACTACTGATTACCTAACATACTTATTTATTTAAATCTGCTGTTAATATATTAATCAATATCTGCTGATACTAATGAAATTTTGTTACCATTGATAACCACTTAAGATGCTAAGATTTAGAGAGACCAATCTGCTTAGGGTTGTTCTTATGCTCACGCCTTGGCTGTGTACCCATTATACTCTTGGTAGGTGACCAGAATAAATATTTAGGGGGCAATTCTTTCAGCTTCACTGAAGCATTTAACTTACTTGATTATACTTGCCTTTCACAAATAATGAGGACTCCCTGGTTGTGAATTTCAAGATGACTATTCTCAATGGATTATGATCCAATTAAACAATAATTTCTGTTTCAAATGACAACTGTACACAAACAATGGACTGCTTCCACTTGCTTGTTCATAAAATAATTACCAAAATTACAGAATGTCATTATAAAAATGGTAGGTGTAAAAGAGAATGCTAGTGGTAGTGTGGTCAGTTTTTATTTTCACTATTAAACCATCAAATTCTTAAAAACAAAAAACAATGCCAGTTATAATGGCAAACTGGTGTGTTTATTGGTTTCTGTGAGTACCTTAAAGAGTTCAATTCTCTGGTGTGTGGCAAACTCAGTGCACTTCTTAAAAATAACTTTGTTTCAGTATTACGCTTCTGGGAATCTCTCCTAAAAAATACTTCAAAATATAAGAATATATTCATTACTGAGTAACATGTTCCCTGATTGATTAATGAGTCCCGCTTTTTTGGTTATTTTGCCATGGTGAAATAAACAAAACAAAACAACATTTGACTGTCTCTTCTC
>NW_005320285.1:0-1185 GCF_000412655.1 Myotis brandtii
CCTACTCTCTAACCACTGAGTGATGTTGGCCAGGGCTCTCTTAGCATTTTTTAAATTGCTATAATTGCTGTATGAAGAAAGAATTCCTGGAGGAATAAAGGCAGTAAATTATGGTATGTTGAACTATGGTGATGGCTATGAAAACAAAGAAATAGACTGGTTAAGGGACTGAATGTGGAGGGTAGAGAAGTAAGTGTCCAGGGGACTCAGGTTTCTGCTTGCATCCCAGGATGGATTAGCCAGTAGCCCGGAAACACTAGTGAGGACCTTGAAAAGGGAAGCCTTGAGTTCATTTTGGATTGTAAGAAACTTGAGGTACATTTGAGACTCCTGACAGGGGTTGTCAGCCAGTAACTAAATAGGAGTGTGTTACACAGCAAGGAATCCTGAGATAGAGGCACCAACTTCTAAATAAATCTTACTGGAAGTCTCATCCTTGCTTAAGATTGCTTAGGTAGAGAAAACCGACACATTGAAGGACTCGGACAGAGAGGAGTTACTTCATCGTGTGTCACACAAAACAACAACGCTCAACTTCAGAAACCACGGGCCCTTTGATGCGCGGTGCCCGAGCCCCTGGAGTTGCTCCATGTGGCAGACCTGATGGAGATCGAAGGACACAATGACTGCGGGAAATGAAGGTGGGCTTGCAAAGTGAGTGCCTGTGAAGGGAGATAAGAGGGAATTATGGACAATGTGTGATGATGGAAATTAAGGGAAGATAATATCTTGAAAGAAGGGCGATGTGAACATTTACAACTGCCACTGAGACACCAAGTAAAATAGAGTAAAAAGGGGCACTAAACTTGGCAACATAAAAGTAATCAAAATCATTAGCTAAAACTCTCTCAAAGGACCTCAGGAGGTGGGATTCAGATTGGAGTAGGCTGAGGAGCGAGCCGTAATCTCACCTGTTACTTTCAACTCGCACAGCACTCCGGATTCTCTAATCACACTTATCTCACTACATAAACCTATCCCCACATTAGCCTTTCAAATTAAGTGTGATTTTATTGACATTGGGACAATATCTTTGCCTTCTAGTCTCATCACAGCAGTAGAGTGGTCCTTCTAAATCATAATTCAGATCAGTTCTCTACTCTTTTTAAAACATTCCAGTGGTTCCCTATCTAAACAAAACCCTTCATATTACCCCATAGACCAGTGGTTCTCAAACTGTGGGTC
>NW_005320286.1:0-1185 GCF_000412655.1 Myotis brandtii
TTTTTTTTTTTTACTTTGTCAAAGGGTTGAACAGAATTCATATATTGAGAGTGAATTTGTATAGCAATTTTACAATAAGGCTTTTATTTGCAAAAATTTACACATAGCTTTTTAAGAATACTCTCACTGCCATAGGGCCCACTATTAGAGGGAGTGAGGACACAGAGTGAATGAGAAGCAAAAAAAGGTGAGTGAAAAAAGGATTACTAGGAAGAAAGAAGCAAATCGACAGTAACCATTTTGAGCTCATGCGTCCCAACATTGCTTGTGATTCTTTGTCACAGAGAGCACCTCTGGACATTACTAAATCTGTGATTACTAAATCATAGCATCTCAGACTTCCAGTTGTATTTACAAAGCATAAAGTGGCCTTCTACCTGACATTCAGAACTCCTTTCTGCCCCTTGTATTCTGTGGTTTCTTTCAGGAAAAACAAACAAAAAACCTACAATGCTCACATAACTTTTGCAGGTAGACTGTGGTTTTACATTTTGTATTTTATTCTGAAACTTAACTATTAATGCATCTCCCAATTATGGATTATATCCTCAGAATCATTTTTAAGTCAGCTGATACCCAGACCTTGGGCTGTATTTAAGAAACAGAACCAACGGCTCAGAATTCTGTCTGCACCCCAGCCTGTGCTTTGCTGGGACGGGGCCGGCAGGCATTGAAATGACTAGCAGCAGGTCAGAGAGCAGGGTAGATCAACATTCAGTTTGTTCCTCAAGTTGATTACCCAAAGACTTCCACAGGAAGGCTTCCTGACTCTTCTGGTACAGACAGAGGAATGGGCACTAAGGCCTAATTTCAAAATGGTAAGACACCCTTTTTATAACACAAAGTCCAATTCAAACTGCCCAGGGTAGAAAGTAGACACACTGACTAAACTTGTCAACTTATAAAACAGTTGTATAATGAGTAACCGTGACCTTGAGAAGTCTGACTTTCGTTACTGGCTTCTGGGAGGTAATATTGAAGCCCTTGCAATATTATGCCAGATAGGAGTGTCATTGTTTGTCTGGGGCCTTGGGTCACAAGTAACTTGGGTTCTAGTCTAATAATATGATTTAGGGTCAGGATGGCCACACTGGATAGTCTTCGGGTGGGAGATGACCACACTGGAGAACCAATGATGTGATTTAGGGTGGGGGCTTTGGGCCACACAGTATTAGTAGACCTCTG
>NW_005320287.1:0-1185 GCF_000412655.1 Myotis brandtii
TGTGTGTGTGTGTGTGTGTGTGTGTGTGAAAGTTATTATAATCAAACTCCTTTTTTATATTTGCCTTACTCTTCTATTACCTAAATCCTGGGGAATTGGGTTCAAACTACATTGGCTTATGGATGCTGCAGTAATGGAGTTCATCTGATTATATTTTATGTGAATTCCATTTTATAGTGTTTTCATGAGGAGTAAACTGAGTCTTCTCTATTGCCCTAAACCACAAGGAATTACAACGGGTTGGCTCTGGAATAACACAATTTATTGTCAGTTAGCCCAAAAAATAACCAAGGAGAGTGTGTTGGGGGGAGGAGAGACAGATGCTCTCTTAGCAAAATAAAGCCAGAGTATTTTCAGCAATACTGGAATCAAAGTCATGTTAATACAAGAAATGTGAATCTGTCTAATGGACCAGATGGAGGGGAAGGAGAGGAGACTCTTCAAGGAAAATAATTCCCACGGGGGAAGATGGGATGATCTTGAACGACTAGGAGAAAACTAGGTAAAGCCTGGTGTAGAGGCACCCCCATTTTAAACTTCTTCAACCCTTCCCCCACCTCCATCCTCAGGAGCAAACTCTGACTGAGAAACTAGGGAGGCCAAAAGGTACTAGATCCAAACCCACTCCTTGGGATCTCTGAAATCAGGCCATTGATCGATGTCTGAGACTTCAAACTCTGCACAGCACAGGGGACCCAGGCACTGAAACAGAATAGGGGCGGTGATAGAGACGCTGCTTTGTGCAGAAAACTACACTTGAGGACTCACACCTAAAGAACAGCCTAAGTCTCTGAGAATTATGAGAAAAGCGTGGGAACAAAACAGGCATTACAAAGTAAATGGTGGGAAAACAAAATCCAGAATCTGACCTCAACCCAATAATCCTTATTGGAAGAAAGTAGGAAGACATTTCTGTGCCTTGGTAGAAGTGGTAAGTGGCATCTCTAAAATAAGTACTTGCTAATATATTGCAGTTTAATATTTTGTTATTTAAAAGAAGGAATAATAGAAATATTTCAAAGAAATACATATCCATTAAACCAATGGTAACTAAAAGATTAGATTGGAACATAAACATTATTTTGTCTTTTAAAAATATTCTTATATTATATCAAAATATCTTAGGATAATATATAAAATTGAATGGAAATATATAAGAAGTGCTTCAAGGTCCTTATAAAAAAA
>NW_005320288.1:0-1185 GCF_000412655.1 Myotis brandtii
AGGCAGCACCAAGCCAGGGAGACAATGAGGGAGGTTCAGAACACAGAATCAATTATTGGACCATATTAAGAGACAGGCTGTCAGATTATTCTGCACACAAAAATTTCTTCTACTTTTAGGATGTAAGACACAACTAATAAACTGAAAGGCTGATGATATGAATTTTGCTTTGGGCTTTTATATAACCTGGCTCTGTAACCTGAGGCAGGTCACTTTTCCTCACTAAAGTGTAATTTCTCCCTTTTGTAAATTAAGATGGTGATATTAAGGAATTTGGGAAAGATGGTACAGTTTTGTATTCTTGTTAAATCAGCCCAAAAAGGAAATACAGCAAATGACTGATATAGCAAAACATAAATTCTACAGAAATCATGTACACTCTACCCCACAAACCCTCACATATAAGTAGAATATATATATATATGAACCATGTCATATCAAAAATGGTGTGGGAGAATATGAAAGGAATAGAAAGAAACGACTAATGGCCTTGAAAGCCAGAGGACCCCAAAGTGCCAATAACCACTCACTGGAACGCTTGATTGGCCTTTTGGGGACAGAATTTGGGAGGCTACTTTGCAGACTCAAATTCACAGGTGAATACAAGAAGCTCATGGAAAACTCAGGTAGTACCAGCGTGATCTGGGACCTATAAAGTATTGAAACTAACCAAGCAAATATCCCTCTGGGAGAAAACCCAGAACTGAGGAGAGAATGCTAAGAGTGGAGCAAGTTTGAGCAGGAGAGGGACAATGGAGAAAAAAAATGAGAAAGCTCATATAAAATGAAAGAAAGGAGAAAAAATCAGCAGATCTTAGAAAATATGAAGCAATTTTTTTGCCCAAACTTCCCATTTCTTAGGAGGCTAGAAAGACTCTCCTGAACACTTTCCCTGTCTAAGGCTTCTAATTCTGGAGTCATTAACCACATCAGGCTATTTTAATATTTAATTAAAATTAAATAAAATTAAAAGTTTAGTAGTTTAATCACATTAGCCATATTACAAGTTCTCAGCATCCACATGTGGTTAGTGGTTACCATTACACAGTGCAGAATATTTTCATCATTGTAGAAAAATTCTGTTAGACAGTTCTGGCCATCTAACATATAACATGAGTAACAGAAAATAAATGAGATAAAAATTCTACAAAAAATTATCTATACTAATAAAAGGGTAATATGCTA
>NW_005320289.1:0-1185 GCF_000412655.1 Myotis brandtii
TTTCATACTCATCATTTTTGGGTGACAAGCTGAGAGTCAAAGTGAGTTCATCAAGGTCAGCTGGCTGGTTAGTGACAGTAGTAACTTTGATGTAGTTATTTCACAAAAAATCATTAGTCACTTTTCCAGGCATGGTGTTGGGTACCTGTGGGTACGAAGGAGAAATAAACTTCACTCTGAATTCCTCGAGAGTAGGGGCTATGGTTCCCCACAGGGAGGCCAAGGCTGAGGAATCATACCAAAAATCATACGTGTGAGACGGAAGATAAATCCAGGAGGGGATGAGCTCATTCAGGTACAACGTGCAGAGTGAAAGCAGGAGACACAAAGCCCAGTCTCCTCACCAGGCCTCCAAGGCTATTTCACAACGCCTAACCCAGTCAGTACCTTCAAAAGAAAAGTTTAATGTAATCTGCACAGCCTTACATTGCAAAATCTTGCGATTAAGAGAGTTTTATGTGAATGAAAAATGTCAAATTTATTACCAAAATGCTCTACGATTTTGTACTGGTACTGGTTACTATAGGACAGATTGGGTTCCTGAGACATCCCAGACCTCAGCTCCCTGAGGACACGTCCCCTGGAACACGCAAATCACAACAGTCAGCACCCCTCCCCCTTTGACTTGCTATCTTTCCCAGGTTGTCTCAGTCCCTTGGGGTTCTGGCTGCTGTGACAGTGCCACAGACTATGTGGCTTATAAACAACAGAAATTTCTCAGTTCCAGAAGCTGGAAATCCAAGATCAAGGCATCGGCAGACTTGGACCTGCCTCCTGGTTCTCAGACAGCCACCTTCCCCTGTGTCCTCACATGGCGCAAGGGGTGGGGGCTGTCTTTATTCTATAAGGGCACTAATCCCATTCGTGAGGGCTCTGCCTTCATGACCTAATCGCTTCCCAGAGGCCCACGTCCAAACAACATCACATTGGGGAGTAGGTCTCAAAATATAAGTTTTAGGGGGACATAAACATTCAGTCTGTAGCACAGGATTTCCTCTTCCCACCGTCTCTGAATGTCTCGGTGTCTGTGAGTTCCTTAAATCTTCCTGTCATCAGTCATCTGATTCTGGACTCTGTAGCTGCTGCTTCTCATCTCATGAGAGCCGTCTGTAAGTGCAGAAGCCCTTCCCTCCACTTCTCACAGCATTGTGGAGGCAATCTACTTAAACAATAATGATAATAATA
>NW_005320290.1:0-1185 GCF_000412655.1 Myotis brandtii
GGAAATAATAAAAGAGCAGAATTAAATGAAATAGGAAACAAAAAGACTATACAAAAAAATTAGCTGCTATTATACCACTCCCCTAACTATATTTAAAATAAGATGTATGTCTGATATGCATGATCAGAGCCAAAAACCTTTTACCTTAGAGGTAAAAGCTCTAAGGAAACAGGGAATTTGATTAGTGATATAGTCTATATTATTTACTTGTTTGCATTGAATTTTGACTCTTTAAATACCCTTTGCTTAATGCTTTAAAATTATTCCTTTCAATGCTTAGATATGATTTCTACAAGTGGGTAGCATTTTAGGGTTGTCAAATATGGTGAGGGAATATCTATGTGGATGAGCAAATATTTCTGCTTCCCAAGTTGTAAAACCACATTGCAATAATTATCTTGTCTGATCATACACATATTTATTTCCTATGAAATAATATTAATATATTTTCTTAAATAACTGGAATTGAGAAGTCTGTACGAAACATGTATATGGATATGAAAAGTTAGTTGACTTATTTGAATTTTTATTCAGTTGCCTTATAAGAGGCTTTTTCTCTCTATTTGGTTCCATTCAATTGAAAATATTTTAATTAGCTGCAGAATTATAATCCAGTTTGTACTACCCATTGTGCATGTGTATTTTTAAAACTACATATGTGAAATGCTGTCTTTGAGCACAAAGTATCCTGTTGTTAAACATTGACTTAATCTTAGGATATCAGGGATGTACAAGTAAAGAACTAGGCAAACCTAAATAGTCAGAGACTGTTGGATGCTTCAGTTCACCTGCAGCTAACCCACCAAGTGGGACAGCCTATTTGTTGAGAAATGCTGTGCCAAGGATATCACATTTAATGGCTTTGGCAAGAAGGATGATTTTCATCAGCTGTAACAAACAAGTTCCTCATCTCCAACCCTACCATCTGTCCTCCTGGTTTCCACCCAGAACTCTATAGATGGGCTCAATTGAACAGGTTTCAGACTGCCTAAGGTCACTGCACAATCAACCTTAACAGATGGCATCACAGCAAACATCTAAACTGTAGCAGTGGCCAAATGCAGAGGATAATCCTCATTGCTGAGGAAGAATGCCCTCTGTGCATGCCGCCCTGATGTTTTGATTCTACTAAACATTTCATGTGAAAATAAAGCTCCATAGTCTTTATATTAATAGCTTAAGTGG
>NW_005320291.1:0-1185 GCF_000412655.1 Myotis brandtii
AAAAAAAGATTTAAGTGTGGGATCACAGGATGTATAGAATTACGTGAGTTTGGACTTGAGATGTTGTAATTGTAGAAGTTCTGAAATGTACCAAGATTTCCGTTTCATGTTACTCTTTGTCTTTCTCTTTCCCCAGAACACGGAGAGATCCAAAGACTGGTACAAGACCATGTTTAAGCAGATCCACAAGCTAAACAGAGGTACTGGTTTGCTCTTGTAGAAGCTCTGCTGTGCTCCCATGCTGACTGTTGTGGTGAGGGCATAAACCCCCTTTGCTAGGATGCCAGGACTGGCCCTGCGGCTTGACCTCATTAAGCGCCAGCCTGCCTGAGCCCAGCAGCCACCTCCAGAGCCAATGCGGGGAGGGAGCACTTGGGTGCCTGCCTCACGTGGGGGATTGAGGTCAGCTTAGAAGTCCTGCCCAGATGTTGTGGGATGCTACAGGCCCCGCTTCCTGCGCTCTGGCATCTGCCTGCCTGGGATGCGAGCAGCTCCAACTTCCACCTGCTTCCAGCTTTAGGGGCACCTCCCCATGTCAGCCCATGACTGCCTTATAGGAGAGCAGGTTGAGAAAGCACTGAACCGGGAGTTAAAAACTGTTCTGACCTGGAGTCAGTTCCCCAGGGCTCATCTGATCTTGGACCAATCACCTACCTCTCTCTGTCTGTCCTGCTTCCCTTCCTCCAAGGGATGTTGCAAATTCTGCCTGTGAACAGCAGGCCTTCTCCCCCTGTAAGGTGGTGTTAATATGAAAAATAATCTTCCCCATCTGGAGCCAGCCGTTGGCAGGTAGCCCTGAGTCAGTCAAGAGCTGACAGTCCAAAGCCCGTTCACGCTGGAAGAGAAGCGCTTCCAAGTCGGGCCCGCTGGGTGGTAGCAGGTTCTCTGCATGGTGGGGGAGCCCCGGGCCAGTGCTCGGGCAGGTCATAACCCTCCAGCTCCCATCGCCTCTGCCACCAGTCAGCTGATAGGCAGGGATGCAGCTGCACCATGGGAAGGTACCACACCTCCCTCAGGCAGAGCATCCTGTCCTTCCGTGTGGCCAAATCCAGTCTGGCTGCCTGGCACGGATGACACACGCAGGCAAAGAAAAAGCGTCCGGTCAGTGTTGGCCTAAGCCACAAATTACCAATCTCTCTGATTAGCTGTGGATGCCAGTGAAGGTCACTGTTAATTACCCCTGCA
>NW_005320292.1:0-1185 GCF_000412655.1 Myotis brandtii
AGTCTGCTGCAAATCACCCTTTGGGACCCATTTTTGCCTAGAGAGATGGGCAGAGGATCCTAACAAGTCAGGCTCAGCCGAGTCCCGCTATGCTGAGGCCTTTCCCAGGGAAACCACAGTCCCTAATCTCTTAAAAGCCACCCTTCTGGGTGTGCAGGCCCGAGTGTCAAGTAGAGCTTGACTTTTAAAAGACCAGCCAGCAAGGCGGCTCCAACCCTACGTTTTAAAGCCCTCCAGTCCCTCTTCCTGCATCACTCTGCTCCCCTAAGCCACTCCTGTCTGCAGGGATGAGGACAGGGGCCTGGGGCATCACCACTCAAGGGCTTGCCAGGAAGGAGGAGTGTGGGCGTTTGAGGAGAGAAGTGCCTCATAATAAGTAAGGGAAGAAGCTGGGATCCCAGGGCACCTCCCAAGCCAGCCCCAGGCTTGAGACACTTGGAAAGTGAAGAGGAGCGTGGTCTGTTTCCAGCTCCCCCAGAGCTGGGGTCATCCCAGAGGGCAGGTGGGGAAAGGCAGGTGTCTTTTTACTTACTGGCTGGTAGATTTAAAGTTTTCCCCTTTGGCTATCACTTCTTCATTCAGCTGACTGCTGAATGCTGGCTCTCTTGTAGTACAAACCATGCTCCCAACCCCCAAGCTGCACACTTTCTTCATGTGAGAAAGCTGGTGTAGTTCAAACACTTTCACCCTCCCTACCCCCACCCCCTCCAGGGGGATACCACAGCCCCTCTTGTGGGTGGCGTATTGGCCCATTGGACTGTGAGGCAGCCCCATCCCCACTGCCTGCCCAGTCTCTCATCACCTTCCCCCAGTCCTCTCAGGTGGGCTCAGGGGAGATCAGGTCAGCTGCTGAAGGAGACGCAGAACCATTGTGGGCACCTGGATTTCAAATTGTCCTCTGGGAATCTCCCTTACCTGGCGGGAGGTGCAGCCCTCCCCACAGAGAAAGGAAAGAATCCCCTCTGCCCACCACACTGCTCTCCCCACAGGCTGAGGACTGAAGGGAAGACAGTCTCTTTTCTCCAGCTTCTTGCATAGACACCTCGGGACCTGTCAGTAACCCTGGGGGAGGTGTGGGGCTCCATGTGTGGCCATCTCCTGGAGCCTGGTGTTTGCAGCTGGGGCCATAGAGACAATTTCAGGGGAACAGAAATGTTCATTCAACATTCTGTACACAGGTAAAAG